>NC_025704.1:27708406-27724700 GCF_000633955.1 Camelina sativa | reverse complement strand
CAAGGGTTATGATCACGAAATTGGGTGATGGATTGGGATAGCTTTAGGAACCGTTCTTGAACTCAAATCTCAAATATAAAACCAACCTACTGTCGCAACATTAGTTTTCTATGCAAGGAATTGAATGAACCCTAAACCGTCGTTTCAATCAAAACAATCCTAG
Organism: Camelina sativa; assembly: GCF_000633955.1. Taxonomy (NCBI): domain Eukaryota; kingdom Viridiplantae; phylum Streptophyta; class Magnoliopsida; order Brassicales; family Brassicaceae; genus Camelina; species Camelina sativa. Next base: position 27,724,537 of record NC_025704.1, on the reverse strand, counting down.
CAAGCAATAAGTTCAAGTTTGATTTGTTCACAAGGTGCCTTAACTTCAACCTTCGTTGGCTAGGATCACCTTGCTCACCTATGTTCTTTCAAGTAATTCAACAACACTTTTGATGCCAAGGTGAATTAAACCTAAGATCTTAAGCTAGGTAGCTAATCTAGTTTAAGCAATAAGAACAACAATAGATGAAGAACACAATAGATCAATCCCAAATCTAACAACCTAAATCAATAAATCATAAAACCTCCTTTTGAAACCCGAAACCCAACAGAGAGACTACTCAGACATCAAAATCAAAGCACAGCAAAACAAGGATGAAGAAATCATAATTAAATTGCAAGAGAAAATATTAGGGTTCAGAATTCTTCTCCAAAGGGTTAGAAAGGATAAGAGATCTTCTCCCAAGCTTACAAGTGCTCAAAAACGGCGTAGAGTAAAAGTTGTTTTTCTAGGGGTTGAGCCCCGTGCTTAAATAACAAAATAAATCCCTAAAAAGTCGGTTTAAAACGAAAAAGGAAAGATTGCGTCAGGGACGGGATTGGTCGATCTCGCGAGGATCAGTCGATCCGGGACGTATTTCTGCTTTTATTCCATCTGCTTTCTAGCTCAATCAGTTTTCAACCAATTTAGCTCCAGATACATATTTTCATCCCCAAAACGCTCAGATTCCTCCAGAGTTACCTAGGACCTGTAAAGACTCACAAAAGACTAAAAAGACTCTAAAAGCACACTTGGACCTAGGAAAAGACTCAAAACAAACCTAAAAACTATAGTTAAAACCCTATAAAATGCAGACACATCAATTCCCCCGGACTTGAATCTTTGCTTGTCCTCAAGCAAGAACAGACAAAAACTCAAGAACAGAGAAAAGGTTTGAAAGTGGAAACTCACATATTCTTTGGACCCTCTTCTTTGCACTCTTCATCACATCAAATCGAGAACTACTTTCTGTAATCTGCCCATGATCAGGATCAACACTCCCTACTCTGAACTCCACGACCTTAGAGAACCTTCAGTCTCCCCATCATTGTCTCTCTACATCAAATTAGTAAAAAGGTGAGGTCTTACCATGGGAGTATCGATCATCGAACTGTTGACTCCTTCAACCTCTTATCACCCAAGACCTCCTCTTATGCTCCCTTTCCTCTCTCTTTTCTCACTTCCAAAGAATTGATTTCTCCCTAATTTTTGGTATCATTTTATTTTATTTTATCAATCCTTTGCTCTTTTCTTGTGGACAGGTTTCCATGAGTTCCGAAAGAGTCACGGGTTTACGCACACCCCTCGGTTCACTTCTTTTATTACCTATATCCTTTTCTTCTTTCTTCTTCTCTTTTTTTGTTAACTGAGTACTGAAGGGAAGGGAGAGGGGAAGCATACTTTGTGAGGAGATGCATGTCTTGTAAGGCTTGAAGGGAAGAGTCTTGTCCGATGTATACCAAGCCCCAAGCTAAGAAATTAAATCCGGTTAAGTCTTGTCAAAGCTAGAGACAAATTCTGGTTCAACTTAGTATTCTCCTTGGCTAGTGTCTTTTGGTGAGTGTTGAGACTGCTCATGTTCATTCCAAGCTTCATTCCAAATCAAAGGTACAAAAGTAATCATAAGAGTGTTAGTTCAAAGCAAAAAATTCCTAGAAATGATCATAGTTTCCCATTTTTTTGTTGTTTATGTTTTTTTTTATTTATTTTTAGACACGACAAACTGACTCAAATAAAAGAAAAATCAAAAGAAACAACCAAAGAAAACGACATTAGTAACTTGGAGACATCCCTCCCCCGGACTTACTTCACACCGTCCCAGTGTTAAAGCAAAGCTAAGGAAAAGAGACCTCCGTCAATAAAATAAGAAAATAGAAATAAAAAAAATCCTAGAAAAGAGACAGAATAAACCAGAAGGAGACAACAGCTGCTCAGAACTGGCGGAAAGGCGAGGATGTCGCGGAATGGTCAGAACCAAGAGGTTCAGTAGATGCGTCCTCATCGTCACTGGTAGTGGTGTGAGCTGGTGGTGGTGGTGTGAAACAGGATGGTGCGAGACTCTGGAGCCAAGTAGCCAATCGAGTGAGCAACAGGTTGTTCTTCCGCTGAGTGTCATAGACCCATCTCTCAAACTCGGTGCGAGCTGGCTCCTTAGGTGGTGCAGCAAGAAACTGGTTTACATCGAAAGGAGGAGACGGTGGAAGGGACTGAGATAGATGCCCCTGCGGGTAGTGTGCGGCTACGGGATCTGAGGGCTGCAGGCTCACGCTCCTCTCCCAAAAGAACATCATCAATATCGCGAAGGATGTCAACAGGGGGATCAAAATTGATGTTCTGAGCCTTGCGGAGTGAAGTGAAGAAGGGCATAGGGATTAGCATGTAACGAAGTTGACCGGTCTTGGTCTGGTAGCGGTAACAGAAGTTGTGACGCACCAAAATCTCACTGGTAAACATGTACTTGAGGTCAAGCAACTTCCGCTGGGAAACCTTAGCATGTGGTGGCAACACGATGCCACAATACTCAATGATAGGAGTCACCACACTGCTGATGAGAACTCTCTTGTTCTTAGCATGAGCCATGCTCCTCCGCACCTGCTCAAACTCCTTAGAAAGCAGGAATCCAAAGTTTACATCATGAGTTTGCTGGTAAAGAGGTGAATCCGGAGCATGAAGGAACCTGTGAAGACAATGGAAAAACATACACAACTCAGGTAGCTGCAGTGTGCTATTCTCAGCCCTAGCATAAATGGTTTTACTCAGGAACTTTGCAATGATTCGGAGGACTGGATTGCGGATGCGAGATTGCCGGGCTCTGCGAGAAACATATTGCCCAGCAGCAATGAGTTTCCAAACATCCGTCCTACTGTCAAGCTTCTCCATAGTGCACAATGTGTTTCTAGGGAAACCGAATATGTCACAGAGATCAAATATGGAGATGACATAGTGCTTCCTGAGCAGGAAGAAACTGATCAAACACTGCTCGGCCATCATATCAGAATCTCCTGGCGAATCCACTTGCACAGTGGCGAGAAACTCTCGTGCGAGCTGATCAAGCAAGTCCCATGCTTGCTCAACAAAAGTACCAAATCCCATGTTTTTACCAACTCATCAAAATCTGACAGCATACCCATCTTCTCAAAAAGCGCCGGATCGACAAAACGAGTTGGCTCCATCTTGCATTTTCCGAGTAGCTTTAAGCACTTAGTGTCCTCATCATTCCAAACTCTCGTTGGCGGTTCTTCGGAGGGAGTGGCAGTCTCCTTCCCACTTCGGTTTCGTTTTGGCATTTTCTACAAAAGAGCAAATAACCAACATGTGAGAAAAAGTGAGGCAATCGAAAATACCTTATGCTAAATCAATCCATGTTAAAAGCCTATGCTAAATTCAAGCCACAACAGCCTAAATCTAGTTCCAAGAGTTATTTGGGACAAATAATCTTACTAATTCACTCATCAATTGTAAAGAAGAAGGGAGAGTAGCATAAATCTCAAAAATTGAGAAGTTAAAAACCTTGGAATCACCGAAATCGAATATAAATTGGGAGTGGAAGCACTTACCTTGTCCGAATGATTAACCAAAAAATCGGGGTGGGGAAAGGATGAAAGATCAAGTTGTAGAAACCCAAAATTCAAATCAAGCAAGAGAGGATTCTGAGAGGAGAAGCAAATCGAAGTTGGGGACGGCGAGGGATGTCGAGGAAGGAAGGAAGAAGAAATAAAAGAAATTAGGTTTTAAGGGGCGTGAACACGAAACCGGTTTAACCCGGTACAATTTAAGTTCAAAAACCCGAAAACCAATTTCCTTCCTTCCTTCTTTATTTTTTTTCAAACTTCCCTCGATTTTACTTACCTGGAACGGGTATCAGTCAATCCAGAATTGGACTCGCATCTTCTGCGTTTAGCACCTGTTCCTGAAAATTAAACTCACTACCAAACGTGATTCTCGAGTGACTCTGTAAAGGATACAGAAATAACAAATTCCTAAGAAAAGAAAAACAAAACCAAAAAGAGAAGGGTGAACAAATGCAAACCCTTTGGGTTGCCTCCCATGAGCGCTTTTTTAGAGTCTCGAGCCTGACTGTCCTTGCTGCCTAAACAGCTTGTGGTTCCTCCAAAGGGAGGGAGGCCTCAATTGGATCATATTCCACTAGGTACGGTTTAAGACGTTGGCCATTGACAGTGAATTCCTTGCCCTCTTGGTCCCAGAGCACAACAACACCATAAGGCATGACTTCCTTGATTCGAAAAGGTCCGGACCAATGAGAATGCAGCTTTCCAGGAAATATCTTTAGCCTTGAGTTGAAGAGAAGGACCAAATCATTCGCAGCAAAATCCCTGGGGATAATCTTCTTGTCGTGTAAGGCTTTGGTCCTCTCCTTATATGTCTTGGTGTTCTCATAAGCATCCATGCGAATTTCATCAAGGTCATTCAGCTGAATAAGGCGTCTTTCTGCTGCGGTCTTGACGTTGAAGTTCATCTGCTTGGTCACCCATAAGGAATGATACTCGAACTCAACAGGTAAGTGACATGATTTCCCATAAACCAACCGAAAAGGGGTGGTGCCAATGGGTGTTTTGTAAGCAGTCCGATATGCCCACAGTGCTTCATCGAGTTTCAAGGACCAATCATTTCTGGTTGAGTTGACTGTCTTCTCCAAGATACTTTTGATTTCTCGATTAGAGATCTCGACCTGCCCACTAGTCTGCGGATGGTAAGGGGTAGCAACCTTGTGTGTCCCGCCATGTTTTCGCAAAAGGTTTGCAAAAAGCTTGTTGATAAAGTGAGTGCCCCCATCGCTTATCACCACCCTAGGAACACCAACCTGGGAAAAATTATGTGCTTGAACATCTTGAGGACTACCTTCGAATCATTAGTAGGACTTGCAACAACTTCAACCCATTTGGAAACGTAATCCACTGCAACAAGTATGTAGAGATTGCCATAAGAGGGCGGAAAAGGCCCCATGAAGTCGACTCCCCAACAATCAAACACCTCAATCTCCAAGATAATGTTTTGTGGCATCTTGTTCCGCTTGCTGATGTTCCCACGTCGCTAGCAAGAGTCGCATCGGGAGACAAAGTCGTGTTCATCTCGGAATAAAGTGGGCCACCAGAGGCCTGCTTGGAGCACTTTTGTCGCGGTTTTGAAGGTAGCGAAGTGTCCTGCGTAGCTAGAACCGTGGCAGTAAAAAAGAATTCCTTGTACTTATGATTCTGGAACACATCTCCTGTAGAGGCCATCAGCACAATGCTTGTAGAGAAAAGGCTCATCCCAGAAGTAGCGTTGCACATCTCTGAGGAACTTGAAGTTCGGAGGTTCTTCTGCAGCACACAAATAGTTTGCGATATCGGCATACCATGGCGAATTGTTAACTGTCTATTGAAGTACCTTAACATCGGCTTTCTCCTTGTAGCAGTCGATGAAGGCTGCAACCACATACAGATTCTCCTCAGGGAGTCGGTCATCTATGGGGATTTCTTCATCGATTCTCAGCCTAGAAAGGTGGTCAGAAACGCCATTCTCAATCCCCTTCTTGTCCCTTATCTCAAGATCGAACTCCTGCAGTAGTAGTATCCATCGCAGCAATCTCAGTTTAGCATCTTTCTTAGTTAACAAGTAGCGCAGTGCGGCGTGATCTGTGTGCACAATAACCTTGGATCCGACCAGATAGGACCTGAATTTTTCAAAAGAAAAGACTATGGCGAGCAATTCCTTTTCTGTTGTGGCGTACTTGGTCTGTGTCCCATCAAGTGCCCTGCTAGCATAGTAAACAACATGCAACTTACCATCCTTGCGTTGTCCCAGAGCTGCTCCAACAGCAAAATCACTTGAATCGCACAAAACTTCGAACGGCAGATCCCAATCGGGTGGGTGGACTGTTGGAGCCGAGATCAGTGCTTGTTTGATTGTCAGGAAAGCTTCCAAACAGTCTGCCGTAAACTCAAAGAGATGTCCTTGCATAGTAGCTGGGTGAGTGGTCTGGCTATCTTGGAGAAATCCTTTATGAACCTGCGATAAAACCCAGCATGACCAAGGAAACTGCATATGTCTTTGAAGGTTTTTGGAGGTTGTAGACTGGACATGACTTCTATCTTGGCTTTGTCGACTTCTATTCCTCTCTCAGAGATTCGATGGCCAAGGACAATCCCATTAGTGACCATGAAATGGCATTTCTCCAAATTCAGCACAAAGTTTTTATCCACACAACGTTGAAACACCTTGCATAAGTTAGACAAACAGGAGGAGAAAGATGAGCCATACACCGAAAAATCATCCATAATTTCCTCAATCAAGTTGGAGTAGATCAACATCATGCAGCGTTGGAAAGTGGTTGGGGCATTGCACAACCCAAAAGGCATCCGTCGGTAAGCGAATGTGCCATAAGGGCAAGTGAAAGTGGTTTTCTCTTGATCATACGGGTGAATTGGAATTTGAAAGAAGCCAGAGTAACCGTCCAGGAAGCAGTAGTAAGGGTGGTTCGCCAAACGCTCAAGTATTTGGTCAATGAATGGAAGAGGGAAGTGGTCCTTCCTAGTGGCGGCATTGAGCTTGCGGTAGTCGATGCACATGCGATGCCCTGTTAACGTCCTGGTGGGGATCAACTCGTTCTTCTCATTTGCAACCACTGTCACCCCTCCTTTCTTTGGCACAACGTGGACTGGGCTCATCCAAGTGCTGTCAGAGATTGGGAAAATAACTCCGGCTCCCAATAGTTTAAGGATCTCCTTCTTCACTACCTCCTTGAGGTTCGGATTTAACCTCCTTAGGTGTTCGATGGACGACTTAGATGGATCTTCAAGGTGAATCCGATGCGAGCATAACTCCGGTGATATACCTGAAATGTCATCTAAGGAATAGTCCAAATCCTTCCTATATTTTCTTGACTCGCAGAGCAAGAGTGCAGTTTCAACATTGTTTAGGTTAGAATTGATGATAACATGATACGTGGAGTTAGGTTCGAGATAAGCATACCTTAGCCCTTCAGGGAGTGGTTTTAAGTCCAACTTTGGAGCCTTGAGTTGGCTCCAATCCTCCTGACTCAATTTGGTCCCAGAGCAAGTTTCGGGATCAGCTGATCTGTCGCCTGGAATGGTCAATCCATCGCCTTTAACGGGTGTTTCCAAAAGAGGGTTTGGATCAGTCAGTCCAGTTTCTGGATTAGTCAGTCCAGGTTGCAGATTGATGAATAGGACTTCATGTTTTAGAACTGCCGCAACATCGAGTGTCCTGGCCAAGCTCTCAGTCTCCTCAGACAGATATCCCAGCTCCTGTTCCTTCTTTGTCAATGCGACAGCCAGATGATCACTTGTACATACCTCATCATAAATCTCATCAGCTATTTCGCCTATTGTATCAACCCAAAAGGTTTGACCATCGATTGTAGGTTTCTTAGCTGCTTTCTCCAGATTGAATCTCAAAATCAGATCATCCATATGTAAATTGATCTTTCCCTCTTTTACGTTTATCATCGCACCAGCCGTGGCCAAGAAGGGTCTTCCAAGTAGAATCGGTTCTTGGGATTCCTCATCAAGCTTCAAAACAATGAAGTCAGTTGGAATGTAGCAGTTCCCAATCTATACTGGCAGGTTCTCCAATACTCCTTCTGGACGTCGAGTGGAACGATCGGCAAGGACGAGGGTGACTTGGGTCGACTTGAAGGTATAAAGACCAAGTCGGGTGGCAACGCTGAGTGGCATAAGGCTCACGCTCGCTCCCAGATCGCAGAGGCATTTGTTGAATTTGAGATCTCCTATCGTGCAAGGCAGAGTAAATGGTTCTGGATCTCCACATTTTTCAGGCATTCGGTTTTGGAGAATAAAACTGCATTCTTGTGTGAGGTACATCACTCCTTTCTCCAGACTGAGCTTGTCGGTGAGGACCTCTTTCATATACTTCTTGAGAGATGGAACCATCCTTACTGCCCCGATGAAAGGGAGTCTAACCTGAAACTCTCCTACTACTGATGGTTGTTGTTGCTTGCCGCAAGGTTCTCTATCAATGCATTGGCTTCGTTCGCGGTGTTGGTGGAGAAATCTCCCTTGCTGGCCGTGTCCAATGCCATCTGGTACTTCTGTTCGATGCCCCCATAGAAGATGTTCATCAGATTTTCTTGGGTGTAACCGTGGTGAGGGCAGTCTCGAAGATATTCCTTGAACCTTTCCCATGCTTCACAAAACGACTCCATGCCTCCTTGCGAGAATGTAGTGATCTTACTTCGCAGTTTGGCTGAGCGTGACTTGGTGTAAAAGTGATTCAGGAAAGCGGCTCTACACTGTGCCCAAGTGGTGAGTGATCCAACATCCAACAGGTTCAGCCATCTAAGTGCCTTATCCGCCAAAGAGAACTGGAACAGAGTCAGCATTAGATAGTCATAGGGTACACCATTAGACATCGTCGTACTGGTCAGCCTCTCAAAGGCCTCAATGTGATCAAGAGGACTCTCCGATGGTAACCCATGGAACACGCGGTTCTGAACAAGATTGATAAGACTATGCTTAATCTCATAGTCTTGCCTTGCAGGTGCGGGAGGTTGATACGCAGATTGATTCGCAAATAGCCTATTTTGAGCATCCTCATCCCTTAAGGTGGCTTGCCTCGCGGGTGGATTCAGTACAGTTTGCTCTTGCTGTCTCTACTATTGTTGGAAGATTCCCAGCTGAGGATTGGGTGGGTTAGCCCCTGTGTTCTCTCCGTCAGCCATAGGATTGTTCTGGGCTTTTGCTCTCCGGTTCTCGCGTTCGAGCTGTGCTAATTCCTTGTTCCCTAGTATGCGCAAATCAGTTTTCTTGCTGCTCCTTGTATGCATACACCTGAAACAAAGAAATAAAGCAGCAAGAACTCGTTAGTAACTAGAATAAAGAAACCTTAGACTAAACGTGAATCTAAAATTTCAAAGGCGACGTTTTGGTCCCCGACAACGGCGCCAAATTGATCAGAGTTCAATTAAAACCCAAAGCACACTCAACCACGATCAAATGGTGTCGTCGTAGTACTTTAGGGACGAATCCACAGAGACCAAGCAATGCACTTTGAAACTATTTAGACCGATTATAGCTAAAGCAATAAAAAGATTGTTTTTCTAGTAACCGAACAAAACAGAAAATAAATAAGAGTTTGTAAAATTAAGAGAAAGTATTGGGCGCAGGGAATCAATCAAGGGTTATGATCACGAATTTGGGTGATGGATTGGGATAGCTTTAGGAACCGTTCTTGAACTCAAATCTCAAATATAAAACCAACCTACTGTCGCAGCATTAGTTTTCTATGCAAGGAATTGAATGAACCCTAAGCCGTCGTTTGAATCTAAACAATCCTAGCAAGCAATAAGTTCAAGTTTGATTTGTTCACAAGGTGCCTTAACTTCAACCTTCGTTGGCTAGGATCACCTTGCTCACCTATGTTCTTTTAAGTAATTCAACAACACTTTTGATGCCAAGGTGAATTAAACCTAAGATCTTAAGCTAGGTAGCTAATCTAGTTTAAGCAATAAGAACAACAATAGATGAAGAACACAATAGATCAATCCCAAATCTAACAACCTAAATCAATAAATCATAAAACCCCCTTTTGAAACCCGAAACCCAACAGAGAAACTACTCAGACATCAAAATCAAAGCACAACAAAACAAGGATGAAGAAATCATAATTAAATTGTAAGAGAAAATATTAGGGTTCAGAATTCTTCTCCAAAGGGTTAGAAAGGATAAGAGATCTTCTCCCAAGCTTACAAGTGCTCAAAAACGGCGTAGAGTAAAAGTTGTTTTTCTAGGGGTTGAGCCCCGTGCTTAAATAACAAAATAAATCCCTAAAAAGTCGGTTTAAAACGAAAAAGGAAAGATTGCGTCGGGGACGAGATTGGTCGATCTCACGAGGATCAGTCGATCCAGGACGTATTTCTGCTTTTATTCCATCTGCCTTCTAGCTCGATCAGTTTTCAACCAATTTAGCTCCAGATACATATTTTCATCCCCAAAACGCTCAGATTCCTCTAGAGTCACCTAGGACCTGTAAAGACTCACAAAATACTAAAAAGACTCTAAAAGCACACTTGGACCTAGGAAAAGAATCAAAACAAACCTAAAAACTATAGTTAAAACCCTATAAAATGCAGACACATCATAGCCATACTAGAATCCTTGGCTTGGTAATCCCCTTGGGTTTGGTTGATGACTAGTTGTGACTCGCTAAAGACTTCTAAGTTTTGAGCTCTGAACTCTCGAGCCAATGTCAGACCTGCTATCAGTGCCTCATACTCTGCTTAGTTGCTCAGAAGTTGCATCAACTACTCGCGAAGCTATCTCTTCTGTTGGAGACGTAAGAAGAAGGCCGAGACCAATTCTTCGAATGTTGCTAGAACCGTTGACATAGAGCTTCCATTCACTGTTTCTTGTCCCTTCATGGATCATCTTCACCTCTTCTGTCACTTCTAGGTTCATGTTTGGTGCAAACTCTACGACAAAATCAACCAACACTTGGGATTTTATGGATGTGGTCCGTCTGTATACAACGTCATATTCTCCGAGTTCAACTACCCACTTAGCCAATCTCCATGACACCTTTGGCTTGTGGAGTTCCGCTTTTATAGGAGATGAGGTCACTAGCACGATAGGATGGAGTTGATAAGTATGGACATAGCTTCCTTGCTGTTGTTATCAATGTAAGCGCTAACTTCTCAAGATGGATGTACCTTGTTTCAGCTTCTAAGAGAGACTTGCTAAAATAATACACTAGATATGGTTTATTCCCTTCTTCGCGTGCAAGCTTGTCAATGTGAGTGCAACTCTCCAAAGGCTTGAGTAGCCACCAATACTCTCCACACTAATGAGGAGGACTGGCCAGGAGAAATGGAGAGAACTGTAGCCATTTTCGTGATCAAGGATGGTATTACTTCTCGCAAACCCGATGCAAAATTAGTCTCGTAAACGGCAATTTCGTCTAACCAAGCATCTGTCACCCACTCAGAAGGTTAAGGACATCTTAGAACCACGTTGTAAACTCACTTAATGTCAAAGATGCTATCTTTGGTTAAGACTATCAGGGGGTTAACTTCTAAACAGCCACCATGACTCTTAGTTCGACATATTGAACTATGCACGAATGAAGTGGCCCCACCTCTTTGTGGCACCTTGAACTTGTCAAGAGTGTCTTTCGCTGGTTCGGTGCTTCAACTGCGAAGTTCGAAAGGTGGAAGTAAACGAAAATTGGGAAATGCAGCAAGTGTCCAAAAACTATTTAAAAAAAAAAATACAGAAAAACAAATGTGTTATCTACGTTTCTCAACAGAGGAACTTAACAAAAAATTCAACAACGGCTACCCAAAATCACGACAAACCTGCAATAGACAGTGACATTAGTGACAAAAAATAAGAAGGTGGAAGGGAACAAGCACCTCACACGACACTTCTCAACAGTCGACAATAACACTCAAGTCTTGTAAAGTCAAAAAAAATATTTTGACATAAAAAGTTTATTGATAGACAACCAAAGAGGACAAACAGTGAGTTGTAAAAAAAAAGAAGACACAATTCATTTTTTACCTCAAAATTTTCTACTGCTATAAGAAAATGAATTTGGGTACGCCAAGGTAAAAAAAAAAAAAGACAGTGTCTTTGCCTCTTCAAAAATCAAGAAAAAGATAAGTGGTGAGTGCTCGGTTAAAGGCTAAGATACACGATCGTACCTTCATATGGGCCTCCTCAAAGCCCACGGCCCCGAATCAAGTTGCCATTCGGTACCGTGATTAATTAGTGGGAAATCGTTTAAAAAGTCTGATTTGCTCTACTTTTTCTCATAATAATAATCACTAGGGATATTGACATGCACGTCCATGCAGGGTTTTTTTTTTATCAATTTTTTTATCTAAAATATTTGGTATTTCATACTTCAGAGTTGTGTTAGTGAATTGTATGAGTAATACGCAACATAAAATATTGAATTGTTCAGATTGGGTTTAATATTATCAAACTTATTTACATATAGATTTTAACTCAATGAGTATGAATACCAAGATATTGTTGATGGATCGAAATTTTATTTTATATGAAAGTTTTATAATATTTTTATCTTTTTGTAAAGGATAGGAAGAAAAAGAACTAAAACGACAAAAAAAAAAATCTTTTTTACTCATGAAATCAATTGAAAAAAACGATTACCCTACAGATGATTATCCATCAGCTGTTTATTCCTTCATAGCACAACAAACAATACAAAACATAGGTTCCATCATATCACAACAATACAATACAAGACCTAGATTTAGCCAATTTTGGGAATAACTTTTGCTGTTTTCAGTCTCCATCATACACTACAAGAAAACAAGCAAATAGCGACTGCACTATTAGTCACTATTTAGTCGCTAAACAGTGTGTTACGACTAAATAGCGACTAAAACCAGTAGTCGTAAATCGAGAGTCGCTAAAATAAATAGTCGTAAAATTAGTCGCCAAATAGCGACTACATTACGACTATTTTGCGTAGTCGTAAATGTAGTCGTAATATAGTCACTAAATTTAACGACTACACTACGACTATTTTACGACTATTCTAAATAGTCATAATGTAGTCACCAAATTTAGTGACTAATTGAGGACTAATTTATGATTATGTATTTAAACAATATTGTATTTATACAGCATTATATATATATATACTATTTTGATAATATATATATTTTATTAATTATTTTTAAATATATATAAGTTATTGGAATGAATTGATATTAAAAATAAAAAATACTATATTTATTATTATGAGACCATAATATCAAAAAAAAACTGTATTACAAAATAAAACTAAAAACATAGTTAAAAATAAGAATACAAAGAATACATCATACTACTAAAAAAAGAAAGTAAATATTGGAAATGCACAAACATCAAGGGTTAATGTTTGAAGCGACGGAGAAGGAGGTTGCTTTGCTTTCCCAAGAAGTCTTTTGCTTTTGAGATGAATGTTGAAGATTTTGACCTGAAGCAAACTGCAAAGACCGAGACAAGGAGAAAGGAAGCTGAGCTGATGGAAGCATTTCTTAAGGAACTTAAGGCGAGGGAGAATGAGCTCAGATTGCCTAATGACACCATCAGAGAGAAATTAGCTGAGCTGGAGAAGAAATAAGTTTGCTTAAATATACATAAACTGGATTTAACAAACACAAACGAGGGAGAATGAGCTCAGGCTGCTTACATACCTTGAAGCGAGGGAGAATGAGCTCAGGTTGCTCACATATACCTCCTAAACTCGATTTAATAAACCCAAACAACTTTGGTTAACAACTGTGAGTCTATATGGTCACATGAATTCTCTTATGAACTGGATTCCCTTGGACTTAGCTCAAGCAAATATACCTTAGCCCTGGAGCGCCCAACATGAGAAGGACGAAATAGATATTGCCTATTCAGGTTACTGACTTCAATAGTGTCCATTTTAATCTGTAACATCGAACAAGAACCAGGAAAAAGAACTTAACATCGAACAAGAACCAGGAACAAGAACTTCACGAGCAGAACTCAAGCGTTACCTATAATTGGTTGGGCATTGACATGGACGATTGAAGGTAATAAGTAGGAAAGAGTCTTTCCAGAGCCAGTTTCAGCAATGCTAATAAGATCACGTCCCTTCATTGCCATTGGCTAGCCCTGAGATTGTATAGGCGTAGTAGGTTCAGTTAAACCAGCCTTCTTAATCTCTTCCAAAACATAATCTAGGCCAATCAAAAAACTCTTATCAGTAGATATATACAAAAGAACTTACATAGACATGTAAGTGAAACTGATCACAGTCTAAATCAAATGAAACAGAAGTCAAATCCAGTAGTAGTTCTTTTGGATATGAAATCAGCTTACCAGGAAAGCCAACATCACGAAAACTCTTGACAGGTTTGGTAATATCTCAACAACAGTAATTTCCCTCAGCTTACGATACTCTTCAACTTCTGCCTCAGTCATAGCCGCCACAGCCTGCGATTCGACATAGAAATTCTTCTCGAAAGGAGTCAAACCATCCAAATCTAGCTTCCTTGGAGAGTCATTGCCATCACTATCCTTTTTCATGCTTGATGTATGACTACATGAGCTTCCGTATGATGAAGCCCCACCAAACCCTGAGTCACTAAGAACACACAAATTTGAAAATGAAACAAACTCTTCTTCTCCAAAAGTAAACACCACAGAGAATCGAAAACGCTTAAAGCACACGAATTCGATCAAAATTAAGCCGGACTGGCTTCATACTCGGTACAAAGGAAGTGTATAGAGCAACTAAGTGGAAAAAAAATTCTGAGTTTTATCAATTTCAATACGAAAGCAAACACACACACACTTACCTTCGACGGTGTGTTGTATTCAGAGCGGTCAGCATCAAGTAATTTGGTTCGTTCTCGGAAGTAGTCTTTACGGGTAGGTTCCTCATGTTCAGGGATTCGACAGTGAATGAAGGCTACTCCAGAGCGTGAGTAATTACGAGATCTGAGATCCGCAAAAATGCTCTGGTACCAGATCTAAAAACTTGAGAGGATGAAAACAACGACAAGATGAAGATCGAATAGAATGAAACAGCGGGCGGAGGAGAGAAAGTTAATCGGCTAAAGAAGAGAAGGGGAGAAAGTTAATCAATCCCTCGTGAAGGAGACGAAAGAGAAACAAGAGCTGGAAAAAACCTTGTCCGTTGGATTAAATTAATCAACGGTTGATAGTGTAATCCATGTGTTTACATATCATCCAATAAAAAGCTTTCATTATTTAAAGAGTAATTTGTTGGATCAAAACATATATACTTTGCAATTCTGGGTTCATAATTCAGGAAATGACATTTGAAATTTATGATTTGGGACTTGGGGTTTTGAAATTTAGAAGAATATTAGACTTGATTTAGATTTAAAAATATTTTTTTTTAGGTTTTAAAATGACTAAGTTTAATAAATTTTGTAAGTATATAGTTTTTGGAAAGACTGATTTATATGTAAATACTAAATAGTTTTACATCTTGGTTTTATAGATATTCAATGGCTATATTTTGGGTGAATGATCTATGATTTAATTTCTATACATGAATTATAAAGGTTTTAAATTTAAGGTTAAGGGTTTTTGAGCATAAGTTTTGGGTTTATGGTTAAGTGTGTTGATAAAAATATAGGATTTGGAAAACTATAGTTTTTTGGGGTTAAGTTTCGAAAAATTAGTTATATACATATATATAATGGTTATGGTTTGGTTTTATGGTTTTTGAATTAATTTATAAGATTAAGAATTTAAACTTCAAAATTTAGATTTGATGATCTAGGTTTTGAAGTTTGGTTAAGGGTTTGGGGGTATAGGGTTTAGGGTTAAGATTTAAGATTTGGGGTTAAGTTTTGAAAAATTAGATTTTCTTTTAAGCATTAAAGCTTGGTTTTATGTATATATAAGAATGGCTATGTTTTAGTTTTATGGTTTAAGAAATAATTTCTAATATTAAGAATTAAATATTCAGGATTTAAACTTTAAGTTTATAATTTAGGTTTTGGAGTTTGGTTAAGGTTTTGGAGTTAAATTTTGAAAATTTATATTTTCTTAAATAGTGACTGATATACGACTTATTGGCGACCTTTACCATGAGTTGCATCTTAGTCGTTAATTTAGCGACTATTTAACAACTATATGTTCTGTTATACAATATAGTCATAAAATAGTTATTAAATTACGACTAAATTACCGACTACGGTAAGTAGTAGCAAAATAGTGACTATTATACGACTAAATTTTTGTAGTCGTAAAATTGTCGCCAAATAGTCGCTAAATAGTGGCTAAAAATGGCGACTACATATGTCGTCGC
The DNA here is from genome assembly GCF_000633955.1 of Camelina sativa. Taxonomy (NCBI): domain Eukaryota; kingdom Viridiplantae; phylum Streptophyta; class Magnoliopsida; order Brassicales; family Brassicaceae; genus Camelina; species Camelina sativa. The sequence continues at coordinate 27,708,751 of NC_025704.1, read as the reverse complement.
CATTTGTAGTCGGAAAAAGCATGTTTTCTTGTAGTGATATTCTCTCTCCTCCATTGAGTAACCAGGAGCCGTGTTGAGTGATATATCATGGTTTTTGTGGTTTTTAACCATGATATAAGGAGTCTTTTAGTGTCTTTTCATTTGTTTCTAGATTGTTTTTGAGTCTTTACAGGTTTTTAGCATGAAAGGAGCAAAGTGGAGCAGTTTGGATCATTTTGGAGCAATAATCTAGAGAAAATCAGCTTGGAGTCGAATATGAGAGAGGGCATCGATCGACACTAGAGAGCATCGATCGACACCCTTGTTGCCAACGAGAAAAGAGCCAAATTTGGAAGTTTTACAAAT
>NC_025704.1:27698297-27706848 GCF_000633955.1 Camelina sativa | reverse complement strand
AGGGTTTGGAAAACCTAAAAACACTATTTATATGTCCTAAAACACGTCAGGGACTTGTTTTGCAATTATGGAAAACTTTGGGGCAGATTTGTAAAACTTCCAAATTTGGCTCTTTTCTCGTTGGCAACAAGGGTGTCGATCGATGCTCTCTAGTGTCGATCGATGCCCTCTCTCATATTCGACTCCAAGCTGATTTCCTCCAGATTATTGCTCCAAAATGATCCAAACTGCTCCACTTTGCTCCTTTCATGCTAAAAACCTGTAAAGACTCAAAAACAATCTAGAAACAAATGAAAAGACACTAAAAGACTCCTTATATCATGGTTAAAAACCACAAAAACCATGATATATCATTAAGTTTATGCATTTTTACTTTTACAGAGACATGTGAATGTGAAACGAAATAAAGTGGCTTCTTGTAGAAGAAATTTGCTAATGCAAGTAATATGGAAGATGAAGAGTTTCAACATTTCCAAAACTATTCCACTTTTACTCTCTTAGCCTTTTTTGCTGTTAGAGATTGAGTGATTGACGAATCATATGTATGGTGGAACGATCAAGAATTATTATTAGTTTTTTACTATACTAAGAATTTGCAACAAGTGGGTTTCTTGTATCACACAAGTTTTAAGAACTCATCAAATCCAAACTTTTATTTCGTCTTATCTAGCTTTGGTGGTAGTTCGATTCTAGTGCTGATTCTGTAAGGAGGAGACATGTGTATTTGCAACAATTTATATTTACTTTTTTAACTAATTTGAGAGAAATTGAAACGAAGACGTTAACGAAAATCACAATGGAGATAATGAGGTGCAGTTGGGGCTATCCAAATCGGTTTTAAGTCGTGGTACTCTGATAAGAATGAAACTATGAAACTCTCTTTCTTCTCCTCTGATACACTGTTTTACAAGACTAGAGCCACCGGCACATCACCAATTCATCAACTCTATCTCCCAAGCAACACATATGTCACTTTTACAATTCACAAACAATGCATAACCCTTTTCTAAAACCATACAATCATTTATATACAAAAATGTCTAAGAAAGTAACCCAGCTCTTCTTTTAAACCGGTTCTCTTCTCACATGTTCCACACGTGTTTGTCTTCTTCTTCACATTATGCAGCTTATCATACTCGTATTTGGATACTGCATTTTCTTCGGTGGACAATTTTTTTTTTTACTCAAAGATTTGATATGTGTACTCGTATTTTTAGTGTTACTATTGTTAGTTTGTTTTTATAATGATTATTGTTTCTAGTGTTACTACTATTCAAAATTTCTTGAGTTAGGTTGGACTTAATTATGTTTAATCATCATTGACCGTGAAGATTCTGCTTGGGTTTTAATCACATGTTTTATACAATTGATTTAATTTTAGATTCTAATAAGTACTTTAAAAAACCTTTCTCCTACAAGTCCAAACACTTGTCAGTATTTTTTGTTTTTACCATAGACCCAAAATAAGTATAGCATGAAATTGTTTACTTGGTTGTATTAATTAACAAGTCCCATAGTAGCATTTAAATACAAGATGCGATATTCTTTTATTAATAAAATATTAAATATTTAATTTTAAGAAATTTAAATGAGTTGGTCATGAGTGGAGATGGTTAAGGACTTCCATCAGATTCGGGAAGTGGCTACATGTTTCTCCCAAGTTCCGAATTTTGAGCTGAAAGTTCCACCACCAAATTGCTGTGCGTACTCACAAATCACTGCCCGAGCACAAGCGTCCCATGTCTTGGCTATGTCTTTGAGCGACATTGGCTGTGACAAACTTCGTAGCAATATGTTGAACCTTGCCATAACTTTGGACGAGAGGTCCTCGTTCTTTTTGCTGTTCAAGAAACTAGATCACGTTAAGGTTAATAAGATGATGCAGTTTCTTATCTACCGACAGGATTTTGGACAATTTTTAACAATATGGTAGATGTTTGCTTGACTCGGTATGAAAGAAACATGTATCTAATTACTTAAAACTGAAGGATCGTGCTTGTACCTGATTTCAACCGGGAGTATGTCCAAAATAGATGGAGAGACGTTGGGGTAGCTACAAGGAACCAGCAGACGCAGTGGTCGAAGAGGAAGCTGTGATAGAGGCAGAAACATACTTTAAAAGGGATAACAAAAATAATGTTTCTAAAAATGTTATAACGAGATGACCATACTTACCATTTGTTTTGACGAGAGATGAGCCTTCAAACCTTTGCTGAGGGAAACAGCTATAAACGAGAATTTAATTGTTGTTCCTTCACACTCTTTGCTTGATGTTACTTTCTCACTAGGATCAGCAGCATCTTCATCATCACTAATCTCAACGACTGTATCTATCAGCCGCTGATTTATTTCCTTAATTTCCTCCAAAAGGGCGTGCTCGGTCTGCAGTCCAAGATTGAGAGTCTTCAAAATATCAAAACTGAAACCTTTATGCGTCCAAATTTTTAGATATATCTAAGGGAAGTGTAACTGAAAACTGTACCTCAGTTCTTGCCTTATTTCCACCACAAGTCACAGTAGATGCCATACCTACCAAACCAGCAAACTGCTTGTAGTTATCACCAACACTTCCTCCCAGTGAACCAACGCTCAGTGGCATTGCAGTTATGTGACGTTTCATTTTTTTCGTCGCCATCATTCCGTCTTGCTTCATGAAGTCTCTTGCATGGAGACGACATTTAGTCATTGCAGCCAAGTCTTCGCCAACTGAAGCTCTCGAACCGTTTCCTGGAGCTGAACCAGCTATCGTATCAACCATGCTTACAACCGATCTAATGTCACTTACTGCAGAAGAAAGTGCTTGTGGCGAGCTGGACTTCACCTGAAAACAACCAAAAGCATACATCAAGTTCAGAATAGTGTTTCAACGCCAAAAGAGGAATGGCAGCTATGACACTGCCTTGTTGCAAATACCCTTCAAAATCAGTAATGTTACTTACGGCTCTAATAAGGCGTTCGATAGGCAGCTCATCAGTATTTCCATCAGGACTAGTAAGCTCCTCTCGCCATTCTTCTCCATTTTCATTCCCCATTGTATCTAAATTATAAAAGCGAGTTCAACTGCGTACTAAACTAGTTAGAGAAACAACAATTATCCATAAAAGGATCTTTCTACGTTCTAATGCAATTCGATGATGAAAAAGCAGATCCGTGAAAAGCACGCAATGAGATAAGAAGAAGAAGAAGAAGAAGAAGGAAAGTGTTCGATGCTTGGTTTCAACAATATGAACTCTTCTAAAAAGCAACCAAACGAAACTCGAAAAATTTAACAACCTTTAAGCGAAAGCGAATGATTTTGATCGGGAAAATCTCGCTTTTTAATGAATATAGAAGTTTTTTTTTTGCTATATGAATCTCTTGCTCTGTGTTGTTCTAGCTTGTTGTGATATTTTTGTGTTGTGATACCGTCTCTGTTTATATAGGCGAGAGATGATGATCTCTGCTCTGCTTTCTCATCTTCTTCTTCCAACCACTCCACGCGCTTAAGACCTAGATTTAGCCAATTTTGGGAATAACTTTTGCTGTTTTCTGTCTCCATCGTATTCTCTCCTCCATTGAGTAACCAGGAGCCGTGTTGTGTTTATGCATTTTTACTTTTACAGATACATGTGAATGTGAAACGAAATAAAGTGGCTTCTTGTAGAAGAAATTTGCTAATGTAAGTAATATGGAAGATGAAGAGTTTAACCATTTCCAAAACTATTCCACTTTTACTCTCTTAGCTTTTTTGCTGTTAGAGATTGAGTGATTGACGAATCATGTGTATGGTGGAACGATCAAGAATTATTATTAGTTTTTTACTATACTAAGAATTTACAACAAATGGGTTTCTTGTATCACACAAGTTTTAAGAACTCAAATCCAAATTTTTATTTCGTTTTATCTATATTTGGTGGTAGTTCGATTCTAGTGTTGATTGTGTAAGGAGGAGTCATGTGTATGTGCAACAATTTAGATTCACTTTTTTTTTACTAATTTGAGAGAAATTGAAACGAAGACGTCAACGAAAATCACAATGGAGATAATGAGGTGCAGCTGGGGCTATTTTTGCTGGTTAGTGGTTGTGTTATTGATAATGAGGTGCAGCTGTGGCTAACTCGCTATCCAAATCGGTTTTAGTCAGCCTTACATGGATAGGAGGATCAGCACTAATGTGACTGATTAGTGCTGATTGTGTAAGGAGGATCGGAGTCATGTGTATGTGCAACAATTTGGAATTACTTTGTTACTAATTTGAGAGAAATTGAAAAGAACAACGAAAATCACAATGGAGATAATGAGGTGCAGCTGTGGCTATCCAAATCGGTTTTTAGTCGTGGTACCTTATTTGGATTATTGCATTTTCTTCGGTGGACAAATTTTATTTTTTTTACTCAAAGATTTGATATGTGTACTCGTATTTTTAGTGTTACTATTGTTAGTTTGTTTTTATAATGATTACTAGGTAATGACCCGCCTGATGTACGGGTTTAAAATTTTGTAAATAAAATAAAATTTAATAAAATATATTAAAATATACTCTACAATATTTATAAATTTTCTTTTTGCTACAATACACTGATTTATATGCATATACAAATCTTTTATGTATGTTACCATTAAAAGTGTATTTTTTATACCTAGGTATACTGTATGCTACAAATATATTATTTACCACCACTCAGAAATTGTCTATATGAATAAATTAAGCTAACTATTATACGTCTCTTTACTTTCACATTTGCATAGTTTTTTTAATCACTAAAATTGTTGGTTCAAAAATCATTTCAAATAAAAAATAAATAAATAACATCACAATAGTATATGACCAACCATGTAAAGAATTTCGGTTCTGCCCTCCTCCCTTATGGAAAGAATCTTGCGTCCAAACTCCTCCACCATAGAGAGAACCTTGACTCTGCCTTTTTCTCTTGGGAAGATAACCTTACGTCCAACCTCCCATACCTTTCTCCCTTGGAGAGATAACCGTGCGTCCAACCTCCTCCACCATAAAAAGAACCACGGCTCTGCCCTTCTCCTGTGTGGAGAGAACATGTTCACGTCTTTTAGCTATCTCAAAGTGGTTTGCTCCAGCAACCAATGAAACTAAAGACCATTTTCCAACGTCACAAAATCTTTTGATAGTAACTAATGTTAAATTTCCCAATGTATTCGTAAAAGTTTTTTTTTTGACACACCATGATGTAGCCTCTGTCTCCAAGCTCCTATGGATCTATCAACAATGATTTATGTTTTTCCAATCTATATATGTTTGTTGTAAGTTTGGGTTTGATTAGCCTATTTTATCCAACCATTACATTGATGACATTTTCCTCTTTATCTCCATTTGAACGAATGGTGACAATTATGTTTGCACAAAGAAAAAGGTCTATGACCAACTAATCAAGGTTGAAAAATTAGAAGAAACTTAACTGGACATAGTTAAGAAAAAATAGAAAATTATAAGCACGGTAATATATAAATCTCAAATAATTCAAAGATGAAAATATAAATTAAATAAGACAATCTAAAACTATTACAATAATTTTTAAAATACAGTATTAGAAAAAGAAGATGCATATATTAATCTTCCATTTTTTGGGTCAACATATTAATTTTACATATTCCAACCTGAAAAAGGAGAACGTAGGAGTATATTTTAGTTAAAAAAAAATAGGAACATTTGTCTTCCAATTAAAAAGTTTCACCAATAAAACAAAGTTGAAAACAATATTTTTTAATAAATTATTTAAATATGAGACGATCTATGTCTATATAGAAGTGAGTACTTACAAAATTTAGAATTAATATTTTACTGTATATTTTTGTTAATCTTTTTTTCTATTTTTCTGTTGAATTAATAACTTAAAATTAATAATAAGTAAATAATATTATAATTTCGAATTTATTATATATATATATATATACTTATAATCTCCTTATAATTATTTTAAAAAACTTGGTATTTTATTATAAATTCTGTAATTTTTGATAATTATCTTTTTACATTATTAATATTTCTAAAACAAAATATTTTATTTTTGTTGTCATCAAAATTCCTCCTATTAAATATTCCTCCTAGATGAGGACCCGCCCGATTTGCGGGTTTAAAGTTTTATAAATTCTATTAAAATTTGTTCTACGTTATTTATAAATTTTATTTTTGTTATAATACACTGATTTATATCCATTTACAAATATTTTATGTATGTTACCATTAAAAGTATTTTTTTACACCTAAATATACTCTATGTTACAAATATATTCACCCACCTATAAAATGTCTGTATGAACACATTAAGCTAACTATTTTACTTTCACTTCTGCATAGTTTGTAATTACTAAAATTGTTGGCTCAAAAAACATTTTGAATAAAAATTATATTACATAATATACTAATCAATGATGTATCATCACAATAGTGTATGACCACCATAGAGAAAACCTTACATCCGCCCTCATCTCTTATGCAGAGAACTTTGCGTCCAACCTCCTCCACCAAGGAGAGAACCTTGGCTCCGCCTTCCTCACTTGGGGAGATAACCTTGTGTCAAACCTCCACCACCTTCCTCCCTTGGAGAGATAACCTTGTGTCCAACCTTCTACACCATAGAGAGAACCTCAGCTCTGCCCTCCTCCTGTGTGGAGAGAATATGTTCACGTCTTTTTGCTATCTCAAAATGGCTTGCTCCGACAACCAATGAAAGTAAAAACTTTTTTCTAACGTCACAAATTTTTTTTGATAGTAACTAATGTTAAATTTCCCAATGTATTCGTGGAAGTGTCTTTGACACACCAAGATGTAGCCTCTGTCTCTGTAACGCCTCAACCGCCACCATACTTAGTGAGCCCATGTCCATTCTCAATCCATGGATTCACCTTCCTAAGTGGGCCCTACATCTATTCCCAGCTCGTGGACCCACCCATATTTGATGGCCGGTTTGTTACATCTAGGAGGCTTTAAAAACTTGTTTATCGATCCTACAAATCAACAAATGATATTTTCCTATGTTTTGTCTTCACTCGCACAGTTCCGACAATCACTTCCAGGAAGATCACATCATGAAATTCTCTCAGGACCCTTGACCAAAAAAATAAGTGCATTTTGGTGACATATGTAATCAAAATCAATTCTTTTAAACATTTCCGCAAACCAAGGTGTCACAGTCTTTGATCTCCTATGGATCTATCAACAACGATTTATGTTTTTCCAATATATCTATCTATGTTTGTTGCAAGCTTGTGTTTTATTATCCTATTTTATCCATTCATTAGGTTGATGAGCTTCCACTTGTTATCTCTCTTTGAGATTGAATGAATAATGGTGACAATTAAAGAAGGGTTTATGACCAACTAATCAAGGTTGAGAAATTAGAAGAAAATTAATTTGACATAATTAAAGAACCAATAGAAAATTATAAGCACGGTAATATATGAATCCTAAATAATTCAAAGATGAAAATATAAATTAAATAAAATAATCTAAAAATATTACAATAAATTTTAAAATACATTATTAAAAAAATTAGACACATATATTAGTGTTTTTTGGGGTCAACATATTAATCTTACCTATTCCCAACTGAAAATGGAGAAAGTAGGAGAAAATTTTGGTTTAAAAAAATAAGAAAATTTTACATTCACATTAAAATATAAATTCCCAATTAAACATAGTTGAAAGCAGTGAATAACTTAAAATAAAAAATAATTAAATAATATTATAATTTCGAATTTTATGAAATATATATATATATATATTATCTTCTTATAATTATTAAAAAAACTTTGTATTTTTTTTATAAATTCTGTAGTTTTTGATAATTATCTTCTTACATTATTAGTATTTTTTTAAACAAATTATTAACTTTTACACATATCAAAATCTGAGATTGATAACTTGACACATGTCAAAATCTTGTTAATGGCTAACTTTCAAACCCCAACTTTATATAATAAGATAAAGGGAGAGTTACTAGAATATTGCATAAAAGCTTCCTTATTACAAAAGTAACACACAATTGTTTGTAATTACTAGAATAAACTTTGTACCTATACTACTCCTGAAACTAGTGTTGGCAAAAAAACGTAATTACGGCTAATGCCATTCGAAAAAAAAAAAACATTGGAAACTGGGACTAAGTCTACCGAGCCTTTGATGGTAGATTTATACAGGCGGACTGATTAAAGGTGTACATCAGATATTTTTGGTACACTTAGTTGTAGTGCTGGTACACTTAACAGTGGACGTAGATGGTACACTTAGTTGTAGTGTTGGTATACTTATCGGTCGACGTATATGAAATCGATTCGTTAGATTAAGTTGGTAGAGGAATTTCCCTTTGATGATAGACTTATGTTTCTAGCGCGTGTAGCGACAAACGTAAAAGGGTGGGAAGATATTTATGGTAGACTAATGGGCTGTTGCGACAGATTTATGCGACAGCCTTACATATATTTTTGGTATACTTTGTTTGTTTTTTGAAATAGTTTTCGTAGTGTTGTGGTAGGCTTCTTGTCCGTGGTAGATTTAGTAAGCAAGATTGACAGCTGTAAAGTCTTACCAGAATAACAC
>NC_025704.1:27666521-27697282 GCF_000633955.1 Camelina sativa | reverse complement strand
AAAATTAGGGTTTTCAGTCGTATGTTAGAGGTAGAAGACGAGGATATTATGGTAATTTCGGATTCATTAAACCTAAAATCGAACGTGTACGTACATATAAACGTGTACGTACATATGAACTTATACATACATAATGTTCTTGAGATTAGTGTACGCACATAACGTTCTTTTGATTAGTGTAGGTCCATAAATCCGTTTTATTGAACAATATTATTGTAATTTTGTAGTCATCTTCAACATATCTTCTTCTACAACCCTAGCTAATATTTTCGTTGTTGTTCACCAGAAATGGAACAAGTAAGAGATGTTACTAGAAAAAGTAAGAGATGTTACTAGAACAACCTATGTAATTCGTAATTGTTTATTTATTTATTATATTTTCGAGAGGTAATGAATAATAACCACACAAAATTACATTTTAACTATAGAGGGTAATATTTAGATAACATAAATAGTATTTGTCGAATTGTATATATTACTTAGTTCAACTAGGTACAACAAAATATATATTTAGATTTGTATTTATATTTAAAATATGAAAATGATAATTAAGGTTTATAAGAATTTCTAAAAAATATTGAACTACTAAAAAACCATGTTTAATCAACAATACAAGAATTTATCACTTTCTAATATATACTATCGTTTTCACATAAAACACTCTTTATAGTATAAGGAAGACTTAGTAAGTGATCACCTCAAATGAAGCAAAAGAGGTGAAACCCAAGTTTTTATGAACATTGTGTTATGAAAACCTTGTATATGCTAATTAATAGTGGTAAATCTTGTGGCCAACTGCTAATTAATAATTTATATTATAGTCCAACTGGAAATACGAAAAAAATGCAAAAGTTCAACTATGGATATGAGAGTACAACTGGATAACTATGTATAATTATGTGTATACAAAATAATTTTTTATTAATAGCATGTTGCCTTTGGTTCATTTTACCACAGTGTGATGATTTTAAATGAATATTCCACCGCCAAAATCTATTTTTTATTCGTTTTCACATGATCCATATTGAAATTTATTTTAATAATTCTACTACAGTTGCACCAAGTATTTCAAGTTATACTGAAATTTTCTACCTAAGTGATCTAGTTATACATAAGACCTCACATTCACCCTAAAATTCTATTAATTACAACCAAACAAATCTCAGTCCCTATGTCTCTGTTGCAACTCTTTTATCGTCTGCAAAAGCTCCATCTTCTACTACTTATAGCTTCTAAGTAGATATTATTTCTCATCTATTACTTCATTAAGCTACACTTCTTTTCTCAAACATCTCTACTATTATTACTTCATTCTTAAAGAAATACATCATTTCATAAACCAACTAGCAGTTCATACATAACACAAGTCTTGAGAGATTTGTAAAAATCTAAAGCCAACAAAAAAAATCATAAAATACCATTGCTTTCCCATAAAAGATCCAAATCATACAAAATGAACACATGACAATCATGAACTCTAGAAGAGAAGATGTAACCATCAAACCAAACCATAAACAAAACACAAAGTCATGTCCTAAACTGATCAAGTTCTCAACATGTTCAAACCAAAGGGTCCTATTGCTTTGTTTGAAGCTACATCATCTTCAAGCATATCCTCAGAAGCTTATATATATACCTAAAGAACAACAAGAAGACGGACATGAGCTATGCTGCTGAAAATATAGATGCCATTCATAATCATGCAGTAGAAAAGAAAGAAGCTTTTTTTTACCATTCCGGAGACTTTTGAAGGAGACGGACTTGCTCAAAGAAGAGAACTTTAGAGACAATAGGTGTAACTTTGCTACCAAACTCTTGTGACTTTTCCTTTCCTGTATAACTTCCTAGCAACACCAGTTTTGCCTCATCATTCATCAGACCACTCTGCAAATTCAATATACCAGTTTAAGTCATACCAATCAAACAAATACCAAGATCCTCAATTTTAGCAAATGTGAAGCTTTGTCTTTAGAGAAATGATGCAGCAGTTTATTAGCTAAACTGGCCTTCTGATACGTTCTTATTTGATCTCAGGATATCTTAATAAAAGAAGCTACTTTACCAAATGACCAAGAAGAACTGAAGGTATGATGAATGTAAGAAGGCAGCTTCTAGTTTTCCGTAGCAGAGTCCTGCAGACAGAAATGCAAATCAAGAACATCGGTATGCTTACAGACAGGTATCAAGAAAAAACATTTTATCTTCAAATGGAGAAGCAAGATTTTAAACCTTCTTTGAAAACAAGGCCTGTAAGAGCAGCGAAAAGGGGACCAACAAACCAAACAGCAGTAGGATGATCAACGACATACTGAACCAAGTTATCACCGGCTGGTCTAGTAAGGGCTGCGTAAGTGGCCAAGGAACCAACAAAACCAAGTGCCCATAAAGCTTGAAGAGTCCTCTTAATCTCCGTAGCATAAATATAAATAAGAAACAGAGATAGCCCTAAACCACTAGCACCAACAAAGTAAAACAAATCATGGTTTTGTTTGATTATTTCACTTAACCAAGAGTCTCCTGGTAAAAATGAAGCAGTAGAACAGCTACAAAAGATGCAGCAGCAGTGACTAGTCCTGATCTGTACAGAAGAACCTGAAATAGCAAAAGGGGTCAATCTACATTTGGTAAAGTCACAAGCTTTCGTCAAATCTACGTTTGTCAATCTACGTTTGATATAATTCACAAATTTCAACTCTTGCTTACCAGCCTGTCATGAACTTCTTGGACGCCCAACCCCTAATGAACAAGCTTAAAGTCTGCAGAAAATAGCCAAAGCATCAGACCACAATGCTCTATGTGTATTATATCTGCTTGAAAACATGAATGACCATAAACATCACAAGACTCAAGAATCGGCAGATCCTAACAAAAACACTAGGAATGCAAATTCATACTTGACTCAATCAGGAAAGGTCAAATTTTTACAAGCTTCTGCATAATAAAGATCAAAGTTTGGCTAGTTCACACAAGTTCCAGGAAAGTGTTCTGGTGATAGATTGAATCTAGGGTAAAACAAGTTCCAAGATTCTGAACTAAGGGGAAACAGAATCGCCCAAATCTGTGAAGACTAAATCTTGAAAGGAACTAAGAGCTTACTATAAATCGAATTCAACTGTTAATTTAGCATGAATCTTGAAACGAGAAAACGAAGAACAAGATTCTAGATCAGGAGATGAAACTAGACCTCGTGGCTGGATTGATGCGAAGAAGAAGAGGAAGAGGAAGAGGAAGCAGAAGAAGAAGAAGGCTTCGAAGAAGGACTATCGTCTTTGTCGCCGGAATCAGCGACGGGAACAAGCTCTCGATCTCTTTCTCGATTGGCCATCACAACTGCCGGCTTCTCGTCTCCCATCGCCGTTGAAAATCAGGCGATAAGGAAATCAAGTCGGAGGAGAGAAATGCCGGTGACCAGTGAACGAGCGGAGAGGGAAAAGGTTGAGACTTTTTTGTCGGCGACTGTTCTTTCTTCTGAGCACCAAAAAAAAAGAAGTGGCTAAGCTAACTCCAAACTTGAAGCTCTCTGTCGTTTTTAGATTTTTCTCTCCTGATCTAAAAACGGATGCTAAATTACCCAAATTACTTAAAGATTAATAACTAGTTGTGAACCAAAAGATTGAAACTTTATTTGGTGGAGAAGTGAAGCTTCTTTTCTTGCATCGTAAAGGAATTTATCCAACAGTCCATTCTTTTCTTGCAGAATCAGAGTAAAGGAGGATTTGACAAAAATCAAACAAACATCGATTCAAAAAGAAATAAAAACAAAAACAGGAAAACAAGAGCAGGAACATAAGATCTCAAGTTTTTTTTTGACCAAATTTAATTATAAATGGCATAAACCGTAATAAAACACACAACTCAGGTATAAAAGTAATTTGCAAATTTTTATGTGTTATTTGAGTAAGTCGGAAATCTCAATGTGTTAGTCTAGTAATAAACCAACTTTTATGTAATATTCTAGGTAATTTCCCTAAGATAAATATATAGATATATATATAATCTTCTTATAATTATTTTTAAAAAAAATTTGTAATTTTTTATAAATTCAGTAGTTTTTGATAATTATCTTTTTACATTATTAATATTTTTTAAAACAAAATATTTTAGTTTTGTTGTAATCAAATTGCTCCTAATAAATATTAACTTTTACATATGTCAAAATCTGAGATTAATAACTTGACACATGTCAAAATCTTGTTAATGGCTAACTTTCAAAACCCAACTTTATATAATAAGATTGTTTCTAGTGTTACTACTACTATTCAAAATTTCTTGAGTTAGGTTGGACTAGGGGTGTCATTTGGGCTGGCCCGGCCCAGCCCGGCCTGAAACCCGTAAAGCCTGCATATGTTTGAGCCTGGTCGGGCCCGGCCCGAAATATTTCCGAGCCTATATTTTAAAGCCCGAGCCTAGCCCTAATAGGGCTATAGGGCTTTTCGGGCTTTTTCGGGCTTATCTTATCGATCAAAAATTCAAACTTATAAGCCTTAAAAAGCAGTGTTTGAAGGTGCACTATAAAACAAATTAATCAAAAATTTAATAATTCATCTATATTCACTACAACCAACTTAATTTAATAGAAAAGATTTAAAACTAAATAAAAATTTGATACTTTAACCAAATAAACCAATATATAATTCATATAAAAAATAATTAATAAAAATTTAAAGTATAAAATATGGTTATTGAGTAAATATGAAAACTAGGATTAGAGTTTAAAACTTTATTTACAATAAATTATTAATCACATATTGCAGTTAAACAAAAATGTTAACAAAAAGTATAAATATATTTGTTAAAGGGCTTTTCGGACTGATCCGAGTCCAGTTGGGATAAGCCCGAAAAACCCTATAGCCCAAACGGGCTGAACCTAAAAGGCTCAATTTTTTTGAATATATATATTTAAGCTCGAGCCCGATGTTTTTCAGGGCCAGGCCGGATTAGCCTGCAGGCTTTGGCCCTAATTGACATGCCTAGGTAGGACTTAATTGTATGACCAAAAAAAATAAAAGTTGGACTTAATTATGTTTAATCATCATTGACCGTAAAGATTCTACTTGGGTTTTAACAACACGATTTTATACAACTGATTCTGTTTTAGATATAAGTATGAAATTAATCATTTAGGAAAATAGTAAATCTTTAAGCAGCCGTTAAGAGTTTCAACAACAAATAATCCCTTCATGTCTTGGCAATTTTTTTTTATTTGTTTGTTATAGTTGTCATGATGAATGTGTGTGCATGTTTTTTTCATAATCTTTATGTAAGTGTGGTTCTTATGGTTACTTCAAGAATGTATCTAAGTGTGAGAAAGACTCTCGGTAGAAGAGAGGGTTAGCTCAAGGATAGCTTTCAAGTGATGCACGGGGGCCACACGTGAGACGGAAGACTAAAACGTTGAAGTCATCGAAGTCAACGGAAGTTATAAAGTCTTATCGGTTTAATCTCTCGAACTATTCATTATCTTCTTCTCTGCATCTAAGAGTTTGTTACAGAGAGGTTGGAGAGATTTGATAGAGAGAGAAGAGAGAGAAAGCCTGAGAGCGTTGTAACAGAAATGGTGATCACAAGTTTCTAGTGGAATTCAGAGTAATATCTCTGGTGAGACGTAGCGTTTCCGGTTAAGGAGCGTGAACTCGTTAAATCGTTGGTGTAGTTCTTTATCTTTCTTTTACTTTCTGATTTAATCGATCATCGAGTATATTTAGACGAGTTCTATTGAGTTACAACCTCCGATCGGTTAATAACCTCACAAATTGGTATCAGAGCCTGGGTTTTGGCAAAGCACGATCGGATTGAAGATGTCTAGGGTTCCGATTGCAGTGTTTGATGGTTCGGGAGACTTCTCTTTGTGGAAGACGAGGATTAGAGCTCATCTAAGTGTGATCGGGTTAAAGGATGTACTGGTGGAGAAAGCTCCGTCTCCGCCACTCACAGTGGAAGAAGAACAAGATCCAGAGAAGAAGAAAAAGCATGAAGCCGATGAAACGGCAAGATTGGAGAGGTGCGATAAGGCAGAGAATGTGATCTTCTTAAATGTTGCTGATAAAGTCTTGAGGAACATCGAGCTATGCGACACTGCGGCCAAAGCGTGGTCGACATTGGAGAAGATGTTTATGCCTACATCCTTGCCTCATGGAGTTTATTCTCAATTAAACTTTTATGCATTCAAGATGCAGGAGAATAAGAAGATCAATGATAACATTGATGATTTCCTCAAGATTGTGGCGGATCTCAATCACTTGCAGATCGAGGTATCAGTTGAGGTACAAGCGATCATTCTGTTGAGTTCCTTACCTGCAAGATTTGATAGTTTAGTTGAAACACTGAAGTATAGTACGGGTAGGGAAAAGTTAAGGTTGGATGATGTTATGGTTGCTGCAAAGGATAAGGAGAGGGAAGTGGCTCAGAATAGCAAGACTATGGGAGAAGGACATTTTGCTAGGGGTAGATCAGAAGAGAAATACAATGGCCAGGCAGGTAAAGGGAGAGGTAGATCAAGGTCTAAGTCAAAAGATGGAAAGAGAGTTTGCTAGATATGTGGCAAAGAGGGACATTTCAAGAAACAATGTTTTAAGTGGATTGAACGAAACAAGAACAAGACTCAAAACACAGATAAAGGAGAAGCAGGAGTTGCTAAATCTGGTGCTGATCGGGATCCTGCAATGGTGTTAATGGTTGTGGAAGAGAGTTTGTGTGCTTCAGGAGATAAAACTGAGGAATGGATTTTAGACACTGGGTGCTCTTTTCACATGACACCGAGGAGAGAGTTATTCTCAGACTTCAAAGAGATAACATCCGGGTATGTAAAGATGGGGAACAACACTGTATCTCAGGTTAAAGGAGTTGGTAGTATTAAGATACAAAACTCGGATGGGACATCTATTATTCTTACGGATGTGAGATATATGCCATCCATGTCTCGAAACTTGATCTCATTAGGAACCTTGGAGGACAAAGGATGTTGGTTTTGAGTCACAGAATGGGGTTCGAAAAATAATCATTGGCTGTTCTACATTGTTTAGAGGACTGAAGAGAAGCACGTTGTATATTCTGCAAGGAAAAGCCAAGGTGCCAGAGTCTCATGTATCTGAGTCTTTGAAAGATGAAACTGCTTTGTGGCATAGTAGAATGGGACACATGAGCCAGAAGGGACTTGAGGTACTGGTTAAGAAAGGTTGCTTGGACAGGGAGAGGGTTAAGGAGCTTAAATTCTGTGAGGACTATGTGTTTGGTAAAAATCACAGAGTAAGCTTTGCTCAAGCACAACATGTATCCAAGGAGAAACTGTCATATGTGCATTCAGACTTGTGGGGTTCACCACACAATCCTCTTTCACTCGGGAATTGTCAGTATTTCATCTCATTCATTGATGATTACTCGAGAAAGGTATGGATATATTTTCTGAAATGAAAAGACGAGGCATTCGAGAAGTTTGTTGATTGGAAGAAAATGGTAGAGGTTCAATCTGAGAGGAAAGTAAAGAAGCTCAGAACGGACAATAGGTTGGAATATTATAATCAGTATTTCGACAAGTTTTGCAAGGATGAAGGGATAGTTCGACATAGAACGATTGCTTACACACCTTAGCAAAATGGTGTGGCCGAGAGACTCAATCGAACTATCAAGGACAAGGTTCGCAGTATGTTGAGTGAGAGTGGTATGGAGAAGAAATTATGGGCAGAAGCAGCATCGACTGCAGTGTATTTGATTAACAGGTCACCCTCCACAGCCATTGATTTTGACTTACCGGAGGAGAGGTAGACATCACATCTACCAGACTTAAGTGGACTAAGAAGATTTGGTTGTCTTGCTTATATACATACTGATCAGGGAAAGCTAAATCCACGAGTTAAGAAGGGATTCTTTACAAGCTATCCTGAAGGAGTGAAAGGGTAAAAGATTTGGTTACCAGCCGAAGGCAAATGTGTTATAAGCAGGAATGTGATTTTCAGAGAAGAGGTAATGTACAAAGATCATGGTAAAGATCAACATGTGAGTATTACAGAGGTGGATCTGGAGAACCTGGGTTTGAAGGAAAATGAGTTAGATCAAGGTGGAGCTACACACGATAGTGTTGATCAAGGTGGAGCTTCACGTGAGCAAGAGCAAGAGACTCCCATAAATCACTCCGGTTCAGACAACACACAAGTTGAGGAGGAAGGAGAAAACTCAGAGTCAGAAGATTTAAGTGACTATCAACTAGTAAGAGATCGAGGGAGAAGAGTGATCAAGGCTAATAAGAAATACTTTGAGTCACATATGGTAGGTTTTGCTTATTATACAGAAGATGGAGGAAGAACTGAACCTGGTTCGTATAAGGAGGCTCTTCTTGATCCGGATTGGGATAAGTGGAATGACGCAATGAAAGAGGAGATGTCCTCGATGAAGAAGAACCGAACATGGATCTTGGACATAAGCCAAAAGGAGCTAAGGTCGTGGGTTGTAGATGGATCTACACGAGGAAACCATGAATACCTGGAGTAGAAGCTCCCAGGTTCAAAGCCAGACTAGTGGCGAAGGGTTACTCTCAAACCGAAGGTATTGATTATACAGAAATATTTTCACCGGTGGTTAAACATGTTTCCGTCAGATATTTGTTGTCGATGGTGGTTCAGTTTGACATGGAGTTGTAGCAAATGGATGTGAAGACCGCTGGTTTTCTTAATGAAGATATAATGATGGCTCAGCCTGAAGGATTTATTGATGAGGCTCATCCTGAGCAGGTATGTTTTCTGAAGCGGTCTCTGTATGGCCTGAAACAGTCCCCTAGGCAGTGGAATCTTAGTTTTGATGAGTTTATGAGGGGAATAGACTGTGAAAGAAGTGCTTATGATAGTTGTGTCTATTGAAGAAAGTTTAGAGATGGGAGTCGCATCTACCTACTGTTATATGTAGACGACATGTTGATAGCTTCTGAGAACAATAGTCATGTAGAGGAATTGAAGAGGTAGCTAAGTCGGGAGTTTGAAATGAAAGATTTAGGAGAAGCTAAAAAGATTCTTGGAATGGAGATTGAGAGAGATAGGGTTGCAGGAACTTTAACTCTGTCTCAAGAGAGTTATGCTAAGAAGGTTCTGAAGAAGATGGATCAAGCCAAGTCAGTTGCGACTCCTTTAGGTGCTCTTTTCAATCTTCGAGCAGCTACAGATAAGGAATTTGAAGAACAGTTTGAGAGGATGAAGGTGGTGCCTTATGCGAATACCGTTGGCAGCATCATGTACTCTATGATAGGCACGAGGCCTGACCTTGCACATCCGGTTGGTGTGATTAGTAGATTCATGAGTAGACCACTCAAGGATCATTGGCAGGCGGCTAAGTGGGTCTTGAGGTATATGAGAGGTACTGAGAAGAAGAAATTATGTTTCAAGAAGCAAGAAGATTTCTTGATAAGGGGTACTGCGATGCAGGTCATGCTGGTGATGGTGATAGTTGCAGGTCCACTACTGGGTATGTTTTTACAGTAGGAGGGAACTCTATTGTTTGGAAGTCGAGAGTTCAGAAGTTTGTAGCTCTGTCTTCAACAGAGGCCGAGTATATGGCTCTCACTGAAGCGGTGAAAGAAGCTATTTGGTTAAAAGGTTTGGCTGAAGAACTCGGGTTCCCACAGAAGTTTGTGGAGGTGCACAGTGACTCACAAAGTGCTATTGCATTGTCAAAGAACTCAGTGCACCACGAGAGGACCAAGCACATTGATATCCGGTTGAATTTTATTAGGGATATCATTAACGAAGGTATTGTGAAGGTGGTAAAGATTGCAGGAGAATGCAATCCAGCTGATATTTTCACTAAGGTTTTACCAGTGGATACACTGGAGGGAGCACTTCAAATGCTCTGACTATTAGAAGACTGAGGTAGAACTCAGGAACCGGAGGGGAATCCAAGTACTAGAAGAAGTGATACAGAAGACCATTCGAACCAAGGTGGAGAATTGTAAGTGTGGTTCTTATGGTTACTTCAAGAATGTATCTAAGTGTGAGAAAGACTCTCGGTAGAAGAGAGGGTTAGCTCAAAGATAGCTTTCAAGTGATGCACTTGGGCCACACGTGAGACGGAAGACTAAAACGTTGAAGTCGTCGAAGTCAACGGAAGTTATAAGGTCTTATCGGTTTAATCTCTCGAACTATTCATTATCTACTTCTCTGCATCTAAGAGTTTGTTACAGAGAGGTTAAAGAGATTTGATAGAGAGAGAAGAGAGAGAAAGATTGAGAGCGTTGTAACAGAAATGGTGATCACAAGTATCTAGTGGATTCCGGAGTAATATCTCCGGCGAGACGTAGCGTTTCCGGTTAAGGAGCGTGATCTCGTTAAATTGTTGGTGTCGTTCTTTTATCTTTCTTTTACTTTCTGATTCAATCGATCATCGAGTATATTCAGACGAGTTCTATTGAGTTACAGTCTCCGATCGGTTAATAACCTCACACTTTATCTGTTCTTGCATTTTCCATAACGTTATTGATCTTTTTTTTTCTTATTATTTACATATTTTTTGCTTTTACTTAGTGTCAAGAGTTTTTGACAAATAACTTTAACAGTTCTCGACGAATTGCTTGATCAGGGTTTCCAAAAAGGGTGAAAGATTATAACCTAAGCATTCACATCGATGAGAAGATCATTAAGGCTCTCAACTATGGGACAACATTGGTTGTCAAGAACGGTCTGATCTATAAAACATTAAAACCTTTCAAGATTTAATTTGTCTACTCTGATTTGACCAATCCAAAATGAATTAAAGCCGGAAAAGCCCAAATTGATGAATAAACCAACCAATATGTTTTTCTTTTCTTGTATGATTGTATCATAGATTCAAACTAGATCTACTGCACTCAAGTTAAACTACAAGATAAACAAACCATCAAAACGTCATTAATATAAAACTACAATCAAATTTTAGATATAGATTTGAACCGAAATTGTTCTAAAACTGAAACAGTATTAAAACCAAATCAAATGGTATTTCATTTTCCAATTGGTTTATATATCCAAATTTCGAAACCAAAACCGGATTAGATAATCCGATATTTTACTTACTACATGCTTTGTTTTTCCCTATTCACGTATAGGTACAAAAATATTATGAGTGCCTTACTGTACGGAGCCATAGGAGGAACTATATATATTAGCCCTGAGACGGATCCGGATATCCAAGGTTTTTAGGTATATCCGAATCCAGATCCGGATCCGCCGGAGATCTATTTTCTTATCCGGATCCGGCTCCGTTAGTAACGGATATTCGACAGACGGATATCCAACTATAATCTCGGATACTTGCGGATATTTGTATCCGGTTGCACAATTGTATGGGCCTTCAACAGTAGAAAAAGCCCGTGAAGCCTGCTTATTTAGCATGTGTTAGTGGTATTTATAGGAGAGAAGTTGACCATTTTTCTTTCATTTGTCCGATGTGGGACAAACTTGGTAAAACAAGAAATGTGTATAGCTTATGTTTTGGGGTCCACGTTCCATGGCCCACGTCTCACTTCCCATCTCACATTCCACATCCCACATCGACAGTTTTAAAAGTAATTTCCCAGTATACCTCCTATATATCCTACCTCCACCCGTTGAAATGGCCAAATAACATTAGGGTCTGGATATTAAGCTCGATTCGGATATCCGGCTTCATAAATACTTAGTATCCGGATCCGTATCCGATTAAGACGGATATCAGTTTTTAGTCTCTGGCTCTAGATCCATTTTACCGGAGATCCGGTTTTTCGGAACGGATCTGAATGGATCCCGGATCGGATACTGAATATCGGATACTTGGTCTCAGGACTAATATATATACTTGTGTACGATATTACGTGTCACACAACGTTTGAGGATTTTGAATAGTGGCTCGAGGATCTTCGTAGTTTAATCTTTGGTACCAACAAGCTCGTGATCATGAATGATGCATGCATGCTCCTTGCCTCCTTGGTAACAAATCTAATCTTTGACCATGGCCGCGAGAAGTATTATCAATGGAGGAAGCAAAAAGTCTTGAGAAAAAGAAATTTTTATTCATTGAAACAGCAGCTCTTTGATGCCACCAACGTCGAAGAAAGGTAAATAGATATGATATCGATGAATTTCTGTGTATTGATGAAGTTGACGAAGAAACATATATATAGAACCAACCACAAACTAGAATCTAGAATCTAGGGAAATCTAACTAGTCATAACTACATATGCTTCTGTTGCAGAGAAGACGATAATGCAAAGAGCTTACAAATATATACTTCGAATATGCTCAATAACTAAACGGAGTATAAACCATCCCAAATTGGGATTTTACCAACCTCAATAAAAGGTTTCACAAATGTCTTAGACTCAGATCTACAATAAAGTCAAGAATCTGTTATTTGTGTGTGAACTGTGATGATCTCTTCCTCTTCCATTTCGGTCACATGTACAACTATATATTCTAATTATGATAATCAATTTATGTAACAAAAAATTATAACTTCTCAAGATCATACAATCTCCAACCTTTCTTGTCGTGTGGATAACCAACAAAAACACATCTCCTGCTTCCCGAAGCAAATTTGTCTCCTCCATGTATCTGATTGTGCGCGTAGCATAAACTTCCACATACCCGTAGATGATCATAACTATGAGCTTTATCAAACAACTTCTCAAATGGCGTCATATTCCCCAAAACAGAAGATGGAGTCCGATTTATTAAATAACCGGCTGTAAGCACACATTCTCCCCAAAACTGAATTGGAAGATTAGCTTGAAAGCGGAGAGCTCTGGCAACATTCAGGATGTGTCTGTGCTTCCTCTCAACCCTACCATTTTGCTGAGGCGTGCCTACACATGATGTTTCGTGGATTATGCCATGAACCTGGAAATAACTTGTTAAGGCGAGGAATTCAGACCCATTATCACTCTGGACAGACTTCACCTTTGTATTAAATTGTCTTTCAGTAAGAGCAAAGAAATTTTTTAAACATTATGGAACTTCACTCTTCTCATTGAGTAGATACAACCAAACTCCCCGTGAATAATCATCAACTATTGTCAAAAAATATCTTGCTCCGGAATGTGAAGCTACACGATATGGACCCCATAAATCAACATGAATTAGCTCAGAAATCTTTGTTGTTTTATTCATACTCATCGGAAAACAATCTCGAGTTTGCTTTGCGCGGAGACAAACATCACACGCTTTATTTAGACTAGCTAAAGAAACAGAACTTGAACTAGAAACACAAGGAAGCATTCCTACAACTTTTGCAGACGGATGATCCATCATATTATGCCACAGCTCCAATGTTTTGTCCTCCCTTACTGTGACTGACGCTGCTAACTCCGTACTGCAAAAGTGGAAAGTTCCCCCAACTCTTTTACCAGCTTCAATCACTATCCTCGAAGCTTGGTCCTGAACAACCAGAAATCTGTTAGCCATTTGTACTATACAACAGTTTTCATCCATTAATTGTCCTACCGATATTAAATATGACTTCAGCTCTTTTACAAAATATACTGATTTCAATATCAGACCAGAACCGAGACGCACTGATCCTTCTTTCAAAGATACTTGTTCTCTTCCATCAGCCATGATTATTAAAACAGTAGACATGTCCCTAACATCTGATAATGCCTCAAACCGACCAGTTAAGTGATGAGAAGCCCTTGTGTCTATTATCCAAGAAGGAAAGAAAGACTTACCAGACACTTGCTCCAATTTTGTAGCAGGTTCCTTGCCAGCGTTGAGGATACTCTTTAGCGTGTTCCATTGTTGCTCAGTCAAGCCACTAACACCGTCTCGATCCTTCTCAGTCAATACATAATTCACTTGTTCTTGAGGTGTGCTTTCAATGTTGGGGACCGTGACACGATTTGCATAGGTGACTTGTCCCCGTCCCTTTCCACCATTAGAGCTCGCTCCACCACGACCCCTGCCTTGCAGACTACGACTCTTTGGTCTATCTCCCCACCATTTGGGATAGCCAATCACTGCGTAACAGTTGTCGATAGTATGACCATTCCGTAGAAGTTAGAGATATGATATCGATGAATTTCTGTGTATTGATGAAGTTGATGAAGATACATATATATAGAAGAACTAACCACAAACTAGAATCTAGAATCTAGGGAAATCTAACTAGTCATAACTACATACTCTTCTGTTGCGGAGAAGACGATAATGCAAAGAGCTTACAAAATATATACTTCGAATATGCTCAATAACTAAACCAAGTATAAACCATCCCAAATTGAGAGTTTATTAACCTCAATAAAAGGATTCACAAATGTCTTAGACTCATATCTACAATAATATCACAAGAATCTGTTATCTGTGTGTGAATTGTGATGATCTCCTCCTCTTCCATTTTGGTCACATGTACAACTATATATTCTAATTATGATGTAACATATCTTTTATTTTTAAGAAATAAAAATTAGAAATTTGTGTTTGCTTTTCCAAGTAGCATCCTTTTGCTTTAGACAGAACTATATTTTTCACAAAAAATTACAAATGCACAGATTCTTGCTGACAAACAATTACAGTGCTTACAAATGCACAAAGCTCATCCTCAAACTCAAAGTCAGCAAGAATCTGTGCATTTGTAAGCATTGTATCTTCAAACTTGAGGTCTTGTTTGAGCCATTGTTCTGTACATATCAAAATCTCAACCATATAGTGTGTGAGACAACTTCTATATGGGTTAATTAGCCTTCCACTAGTGCTAAAAGCACTTTCAGAAGCAACTGAAGACACCTGCATAGCAAATAAACCCCTAGCCATCTGAGATAAAATAGGATACTTGCCACTATTGACTTTTCACCAAGAGAGTACATCATACTCAATTCCCATCATCAAATCAGGATTCTCAACTTCTTCCCTGAGATAAGTATCCAATTCATTTGTGTTTCTAATTTCAATCCTCTTAAGCAGCGTATCATACTTATGGTCCACTGGGTTGTAGCCATCAAACTCATCTTGCATCGAGTCAAATACTCGGTCTGCTTATCTCTCTTGCGTATTCTGAGTTGAGGACTATGACTGAGAAAGTTTCTCATTTGCTGATGCGTTGGATCTTGTAGAATACTCTTTATACATATCACGAACGATATTCAGAACCGAATCATACAATGTCTTAGTTGTTAAACCCTCTTCCCCATATAGCTCCTCAAAACACAAATTTGCATATTGCATCTTCTTTCTCGGATCGAAGACACTGACAATAACTAACATCTTGTTGATGTTATGCAGGCCATCCCAATACTTGTCGAATTTGTCAAACATCTTCTCTGCATTTACTTTCACTTCATTATCAACATTATTACAAACCAACTGAATCTTCACTGCTATGTTAACTATCTCACCATAACACTTAAATGCATTCATAGTAGTAGAGGCGGATGCAACCAATGTCGCATGATAGAAGACATTTAGAAACTTCACTAACCTTTCAACTTTACACCAATCATTTTTCTGAGGAGGTCCAATCCTTTTCACTCCATTTTCAATCTCTAAAAAATGATCTTTATACAGCTTATCTCCAAACTCCATCCTATCAAATGCTCCTTTGAACTTTATTGCCCTAGTCAACATAAAAAATGTCGAATTCCATCTAGTGCAGACATCTAATGGAAAACTTCCCATTGAAAACCTACCGGAATCGACTCTCAACTGAAATGACTTCCTCCAATTTGGACCCGCTCTAACATATGAGATTGCATTGCGGACTGCAGCAACACTTGAATCAATTTCAGTCATACCGTCCTTCACTATCAAGTTAATGATATGCCCAACACATCTCAAATGCATAAAGTCCCCATCAAGAACCAGAGAATCTTCACTAATTAAAGAGAAAGCAGACTGAAACAGACTCAAAGCACTAGTATTAGCTGTTGCATTATCAACAGTAATAGTAAACAGCCTTTCTATCCCCCATTCAGCTAGACATTTCAGCAGTGTATTGGCGATTGTTTTACCTCCGTGATCTTCAACATGCTTGAATCCTATAATTAGCTTCTTTAGACGCCGATTCTTATCATTGTAGTGTGCAGTTATAACAATATAACTTGAACCTGTGAATAAAAAAAAACATTGATAAGCATCTTCACTAATTGAGTAAAAACATTGATGAGACTATAGTGATTTTGATTCAAAAAAACAGTACCGGTTATAGAGGAAACTCATATATCAGTTGTCAGTGAGACTCTTTGCTTGGTAGTGAGAAACCATTTTTTAAGAGTAGCTTTCCTCTCAGCAAACATCTTTACTACATCTCTTCCTGTTGTCCTTCTTGAATGAGGCTTGTATAGGTTTACCTAAATAGAAAAAATCAATTAGAATTATGTATATCAGGGCAAGATTATCTGTAGTATCTTATAAGGGGTTTGTTAAATACTGTTTGATTTTTTTTTTATGAATTAATTGTGTATTGTTTTGAATATAAGAACCCATGTTAAAATTTTCTCCTCCAATGGTAGGTTCTAATTTTGGGTCTCTTATTTTTGAAAATATTGTTTTTTGAAATTTAAATAGAATATAAGTGGTATAGAATATCAAGGATTACATTTATATGAGGAAAAAATCAATGTAATTTAGTATTCTACTACATAACATTTACAAGAAATTTACAATATATTGTAAAAGAAGAAAGAAAAAAAACTAAAGTTGTTGATTCTGGTTAAGCATTCTCAATAATCCACAAACAAAGCAGCCATGTCTCTCTCAACTTCTTCTCTTCACACAAAATATAAATCAACCAAGTGTGGCTTATCGGACGAGGCCATAAATCAAGAGCAGCCATGTCTTTAACCTCTTGTATTCCCGAAAGCTTCATGGCAACACAATAGAATTGAAGCGATTTCAGATGAGAAGAACTTACCAGCAAAAAGAAGGAACTCTGAAACTGGTTTTAGGGTTGAATTTGGCGTAAGAGAACTGGATTTTCGAACATGCAGAGAAGAAGTGAAGACGGATGCGGGAGAATGTAGTGACGAGAGAGGAGAGACTGTAGTAAATGCAATCCACAGGGCAAATCTTTGTAGAGAAGACGATTTGAAAATTTACAGAGTAAGAAGAGTGTAAAAGACAGAGGAGACTCTCCCTGTAGTGGTGTGACAACCCATCCCGTTGACCCTACTAGCCCACCGCTAGCTTGCCCCCATAGGCCCGAAGCTGGCCCTGCAGGGCATCGATCCTAACCTCTCAATTGGTGACAGCTTGTCCTGTAGGAAGGTTGTTAAAGGGTGGGGACCAGGGTTCGAGGAACGTCTGGCGCACCAATAACCTACTGTGGATTTGGATGAATAGTTCCATTCCACGGTGAGAATCCATTCCCTACAGGGCCAGCTTGGGGTCCATGGGGACGGCTAGCGGGGGGCTAGCAGAGTCCACAGACGGTCCATTGGGGTAGCTAGTGGGGGGCTAGTGGGTTCCGCGGGATAGGTTGTCATATAAAAAATTGATTTTTATGTGACAACACGTCCCGTGGACCCTGCTAGCCTCACTGCTAGCCGCCCCAATGGACCCCAAGCTGCCACCAATTGACCTGCAGATCAATTGGTGGCAGCTTGTCCTGTGGGAAGGTTGTTAAAGGGTGGGGACCAGGGTTCGAGGAACGTCTGGCGCACCAATAACCTACTGTGGATTTGGATGAATAGTTCCATTTGCCACGGTGAGGGGTTAGGATCGATGCCCTGCAGGGCCAGCTTGGGGTCCGTTGGGGCGGCTAGCAGTAAGGCTAGCGGGATCCGCGGGACGGGTTGTCACAAGTGGATTACAAATCTTCAGGAGCATAATATAAGGTTGTGTAGCATAACGAAGACAGTTACAGAGCAAGAGCAACACAAATCTACAGGCTCAATAACTTAAAAACCAGCTGCTCCACTAAGATCATCAGTTCACAAACTGAGGAGCATGGTCAATTAGGATGCAAGCTACTTAGGAAAGGGATTCACTAATGTCCGATTAGGATGAAAGCTACGTAGTCACCTATTTATATAGAGGAATCAAAGAAAACAGAAGAGTCTAGGGTGAAATGCAAACCTTAAAGCTGGTCAGGTCAGGTACTACGTAGTTTGGCAATTTATCTGGCTGCACAACATATCCATGCGACTTCCATTCCTAGTATATGGTCAAATGCTTTGTAAACCAACCCAATGTGCAAGAAGCAATCTCAGTAATCAAAAACAAATCTTCAAAGAGAAAAGCAACTCTAGAAAATGCAAACAAAGGAAAAGCCCTGATCAAAGCAAATATGATCAGAGAACAACTACAAGCCATCATATCACTAAAGCAATGGCAACATTTGAATGGAACAGAGAGTACTAAAGTCAAAACATTTTCAAAAGGACAATCGAAAGAGAGAGAGAAATCAAACTTAGGGATTGATCAAATTCAGAACAATAACTTTACCTTGACATCAAGCTGATGAAAATCAATCTTGAGACCTTTTTCTTGGTCCCTCAAGGATTTAACTGCTTTATGACCATCATCCACGTTTCTGGCTGTAAGAACAACAGTCAGTCCATGACCTGCAAGCTGCCTTGCAATCTCAAGTCCATTTCCAACCGGTCACCACTGCTACATTTTCACAAGACCACCACCTAAAAAATTACAAGTCACAAAAATCAAGAAGATGGCTTCAAAGGTATAGACTTTAATTCCAGTTTCTCCAAAATATATATACTGTTTTAGTCTAAACCCAGATCTATAAGTAATCCTAATTCAATCTGCTCAATATACTCTCTATCCCCAAATAGAAACCTAACTCATCAAACAATGCTGTGAGCCTGAGACTGTCGCAAAGTAAGTAAATGACGATGATCTTAGCCATATAAAGCAGCCGAATGATTGGAGAAACTACGTTGGAGTATTCATTACCTGTTGTGGTCAGAGTAAGGGATCGTCCAAAGGAATCAGGTCCTTCGATTCGAAACCTTCAAGCTTCTGATTCCAAATTCTTTTGACGTTTCGGGGATTCAATCGCAACCGAGAGAGAGAGAGAGAGAGAGAGAGAGAGAGAGAGAGAGAGAGAGAGAGAGAGAGAGAGAGAGAGAGAGAGAGAGAGAGAGAGAGAGAGAGAGAGAGAGAGAGAGAGAGAGAGAGAGAGAGAGAGAGAGAGAGAGAGAGAGAGAGAGAGAGAGAGAGAGAGAGAGAGAGAGAGAGAGAGAGAGAGAGAGAGAGAGAGAGAGAGAGAGAGAGAGAGAGAGAGAGAGAGAGAGAGAGAGAGAGAGAGAGAGAGAGAGAGAGAGAGAGAGAGAGAGAGAGAGAGAGAGAGAGAGAGAGAGAGAGAGAGAGAGAGAGAGAGAGGAAAAAAGAAAAAATCGAGCTGTCCCAATTTTTTTTTCCCATTTTGTATTTTTCTTTCGCCCAACAAAATACCGACACGTAGGGCCTCTTAAACCAAGTTTCAGTATCTTATACAGATCCATTTTTTCTTCATTTCTGATTAATTTTTTTTCAACAAAACTCTAACATCTCCTCTATGAACCCCCCGATGGAGAAGGTCTTAGAGTCATGTATATTAAAACAAGTCGCAAAATAAGATAGAAGCATCACCTTGTTGCAAAAGTGTTTAAGTGTCATTCCTTCTACAAACGACAATGGTAACTCTCCTATCACCACCATTTCATTCAATGTTTCTCTAAAAATATGCTCAGACACTTTTCCAGACTGTAAATTCCCATCTTTATTAATAATTTGTTGACCTTCACTAGGATTTTAACATTCTTCCCATGCTTTGTATGCCTTGCAGATTTTTAGATGATTCCACAAGGTTTTGTCCCTGATTTTGTTGGACAACTCAACTCCTTTTCACAATAATTGCAGTTACCTTTGTCACGGTTTTCCTTCAATCTTGTGAAGTGTTGCCACACATTTGATCTTGGGTTGAGAATCCTTGGAGACTTAGACTCAGGTTTCTCAGACTAGGAACTGCTGTCGCGTGTTTGTTTCTTTTTCCCCCTTCGGTTAGACTCAGGTGTTAAAAACTCTTCTTCTTCGTGTATATCTCTCTCTTCATCATCAAAAATTGGAGATGATGAGTCCATCTATACATTCAAACCAAAACGCATCATCAATAAAAATCATCATCAAGCAAGGCTCGGCCAAAAATCAAGCCGCATCATCATTAATATTCAAAAATTGTATCCGTATAATTGCTTAAATAACAGTCAAGAAAACAGTTTCTCCATCAAAAAGAAAAAGTGTAATAGACAAATACTTGTGAAATTGTAATCAATCAAAACCAAGTTGCTTCACAACAAAAGACAAACACTTACCATCAGAGCAAGAGCAAAGAACAAGAACATTATATAGGTTCAGAAGATGCAGAGTAAGAAGACAAACCTTCGATTTTTGCCGTGAAGTTTCAGAAGGAGGGGAAGATGCGACAACTCTTGGTGTCTCCAGTTTGAATAATTGGGGATGATCTCTATTTTAAATAATTGGGGATGGGAAACCGAACAGACTCGTAGAAAAAAGAGGAAAAATCGAAATTAGGGATTTTAGTTAGGGAAAAATGTCATTAAAATCATGAACTTTCAAATTTTGGCCATTTAAAACATGAACTTTGTTGTAGGCCATTTAAAACATCAACTTTCGTTGACTAGATTTTTTAAACATGAAGTTTCGTTGACCAGGCCAAAATAGACATGACGTTAAATCCGATAGTTGACCTACTAACAGATGTTACTATGCCGTTAATCACTCCGTTACTGACAAAACGACATCGTTTTAATTGAAGTTTTAGTTTGAAATAATGTCATTTAAACCATGAACTTTTAAATATAGGCCATTTAAATCATGAACTTGTAAATGTATGTCATTTAAACCATGAACTTTTAATTTATGTCATTTAAACCATGAACTCGCCCTGGGCATTCGGTAAAAACCAGACAACCAAAAATATTTGGTTATCGGAGCAAATCGAAGAGAGAAAGCTTAATCGTTCGGTGCAATTGATTTGAATAACCGGATTTTGGTTTGACTCGGTAATCGAATCGATTGGTTTATTAGAAACTGTAGAAGTATATAAGCTTAATCGGCTAACCCGTTTAACCCTAGTTTAGTTTATCTCTTCTTTCTTCGACTCTGCCTCATGATGCGATTCTGAGAAAGAGAGAGAAGAACATCAGTTCATCATTCTTTTTCGATCTTTGTCATGTATTTTGTGTCTTTTTGTTTTTTTCTTGAGTCTTTTTCATTTATTAGGACACTACACTAGAGTCTGAAGGATTGATCATCTTGTTTTAGGATACTGCACTAGAGTTTGAAAGATTGATCACCATTTTTATGTATTATGGTTTACATAACATAAATTTGAAAGTTCATGGTTTAAATGACATACATTTACAAGTTCATGATTTAAATGACATATATTTACAAGTTCATGGTTTAAATGGCCTGTATTTAAAAGTTTATGGTTTAAATGACACTTAAAACTTCCATTAAAACGACGTCGTTTTGTTAGTAACGGAGTGATTAACGGCATAGTAACGTCTGTTTGTAGGTCAATTATCGGATTTAACGTCATGTCTTTTTTGGCCTGATCAACGAAACTTCATGTTTAAAAAAACTAGTCAACGAAAGTTAATGTTTTAAATGGTCTACAACAAAGTTCATGTTTTAAATGGCCAAAATTTGAAAGTTCATGATTTTAATGACATTTTTCCCATTTTAGTTATAGGGATTTAAGGATTTAGGTATATAATATGTATTGTGAGTATTATGTTCGGGTATCGGGTAAAACCCGAACTCGATCGGATATCTGATCCTTAAATGTATTACATTCGTTTGGGTTTTACACACTACCCGAACCCAACTCAAACCTGCTACATCGAGTAGGGTTCGGGTTCCTCTGTTTCGGGTTCAAGGTAATATGCCTAGGGCTAATCCTACATTACTGGAAAAAAACGTTGTCGTTTTGACCGTTTACAACAAAACGAGTTAATGACGGTTCGATCTAATAAGGTCACATGTAGTTATAGTGCACCGCGAAACAGAGGAATAAAAATAAAAATCACACTCAAACACAAAAGAATCCCCAAAAATCAACAGGTGGCTAAGCTTTTTAGGGTTTTCGTCGTCACTGGGAAAAGAGAGGACGAGAGATCCTCCACTAATTTCAAAAAAAAAAAAAAGCTAATCTTCTTTATTCGTTTTAGCGAATCGATTCGTTTTCTGGGTTCAAGTATCAAATTCTTCTGTGGTTTCGTTTCTTGATTTGTGGTTTCTCTCTTTTTGGAAAATTTTGAAACGATGGGAAGAGGCAAGTTCAAGGGTAAACCTACCGGCCAACGCCGATTCTCCAGTGCTGCTGATATTCGTAAGTAATCTTTTAGTTATGAATCGTTCTCTTTGATTCAATCTTGATTTTTTTTTTGGGGAGTTTTGGTATTTGCCCTAATTGGTTTTGCTTCGATTTTAGCCCTTTTGGAATCGTGAGATTGTTTTAATTCGTTTCGTTGAATTGAATTAGTTGATATGCGTAAGGTTTGGTAATATTTTCGATTTTTTTTTTTTATTGTTCTGCTGTTCAAGTCCTGTAGATTTATATGAGTTTGATGATCATTGAGTATTCCAGAAGTTTAGGTTTGGTTAATATCAGAGAGAGCTCGAACCAGTTTTTCGTGTTTGCTTGATTTTGGAAGTGTATGTATACACCGGTTTAGTTCTTATCATTTTGCTCATGCCTTTCTGACTGGTCGAGGCTCGTTTGCTAGATTTATCCTTATCA
Source organism: Camelina sativa (assembly GCF_000633955.1). NCBI lineage: Eukaryota > Viridiplantae > Streptophyta > Magnoliopsida > Brassicales > Brassicaceae > Camelina > Camelina sativa. Next base: position 27,674,592 of record NC_025704.1, on the reverse strand, counting down.
GTGCTTTGCCTTTGTATAATGAAGCTTTTAAATTGGATGAGTTCATTGGATTGTCACTTGTTTGAACAAGTGATGTATAAAATTTTTTGGCTAGGATGGTTTATTGGTCTATGATCATAGGGTTTTCATTAGAAGTTTCGTGTAATCTGGTCCAGTTTTGGGTTTTCTGAAGCTGTAAATTGAGAGTTGTGTGGATCAATATTAGAGTTTTAAACTTTTGCTTCTCTGTGTGCTTTGTAGTTGCTGGTACTTCTGCTGCACGTCCTCGATCATTCAAACAGGTATTTTTGTAGTTTTCTTTTTACATTTTTGATACTTTTTGTTGATGTGTGTGTCTGGGGGGTGAATCATTTGTCCTTTTTAATGACATTATCAGAAAGAAGCTGAATACGAAGAAGATGTTGAAAACGAGTCAGAAGAGGAATCTGAAGAAGAGTCCGAAGATGATGCTGATGTGAGTGAAAATCCTGCATGTTATTTGTTATGCGGCCTCATCTAGTTTCGTTGTTGTACAATTCATCTTGACGTTGTATGTAATATCAGGTGAAGAAGAAAGGAACTGAAGCGGTAATTGAGGTTGATAACCCTAACAGAGTAAGACCAAAGACCTTAAAAGCAAGAGACCTCGATGTAAGTCATCTATTTAGTAGTCAGTCAGTTTCTGTAAATCTGTAATGTATGTTTGTCTTTGTAACGAAAGATTTTCTTTCTGTTCTTCCCATTTGTTAGGCTAGTAAAACCACTGAACTCTCAAGGCGTGAAAGGTCTGTTACTTCTTCGAGACACTCTTAATAGGTTATCATTCAACAATTCTTGTTCAGGAACCCTCTAAATATTATTGTCTTGAAATTAATTTTGTAGAGAAGAGCTTGAGAAGCAGCGAGCTCATGAGCGATACATGAGGCTGCAAGAGCAAGGCAAGACCGATCAAGCAAGGAAGGACTTGGGTAAACAAACAATAAATCTCTTGTTCTCTCAGTTGCCTCTTCTCTACGTTTCCAAATTGGCTTATTGATTATCTTGTGTTTGTACAGATCGTTTGGCTCTGATTCGCCAACAGAGAGAAGAAGCTGCCAAGAAGCGAGAAGAGGAAAAAGCCGGTATAAACACCTCTGAAACACCATTTATTTGTGATGCTTTTGTGTGACAAACAGAAACTCATCTGATCGTGTAATGTTTTGTGGTTCATTGCAGCAAGAGACGCTAAGAAAGTCGAAGGGCGCAAATGAGAGTTGTAATCACTCAAAGATCTACCTACTATGCCATTAAGTTGTGTTGTTTTTACATTTTCTTCCGTTGATAAAAAGATAATGTCTCTGTTATTCTACTAAGGATTCTTGTTATCTCTCGATCTTTCAATACATTTGTTAAGTTTGGTTTTAAAAGGGAATGCCCAGCCCTAGCCATTATTAAATGAGTAAGGATTTGGATGTAGTTAATTCATTAATGAATTTAAATTTATCTTGATCGTAGCATTGATCTGGAGAAGTCTCTATTAATTAACTAGCAAAGAAAACAAAAACACTGGCAATCTCAATATCGTTGTCGTGTTAAGGAAAATTGGTGAACGGCGACGTATCGATAAGTAAAGGTTGAAGTCTCTCAAGCGACATCATTTCGGGACTGAGCTGAGTGTTTCTCGAAGATTCTCTGAAGAGTCATTGTTGCTTGAAGACGCTATCAGCGTTTGTTTGGTTTAGTCTAAAGCTTCTCGTTTTGTTATGTTTATGTCAAAACTTGAAACCATGCCTTATATACTTCAGAGCTATAGTTAGTTCTTGTTTTTGGTTTTCCTTTTGCTCTGATTGTGGATTTGTGAATGTCTTGTTCTGGTTGTTGAATCAACTTAATGAAACCAGGGTTAAGGAATCGAAGATGATGAATGAGCTGTTTCTACAATCTGTTAAAGACTGTGCTGGCATCTGTCATCCTGATTGCAAACGAGCAAGCAAGGAGCGAGAAGATTAAGGTAACTTATCTACTTTCTTAGTCTTGACGTGCTTCCTTTCTGTTTGTCAAAGAATCTAGAGCAACTCACTTTTTCATTTGTTTTTTTGCTTTTGGTCTTTGCAGATGCATCTGAACATGCAGCTATGGTAGCGGTGAATTTGATCAGCTCTGCACGGGTTATCCTCAAGCTCGACTCTAAGTATACTGAGTACTCAGCTCAGTATTTGGTGGATAACGCTGGCAAGGGGGAAGACGAGCATGGAGAAATGGATCAGCAAAGCTCTGAGTTCACTATCGAAAACATTCTTCGGTATATGGTGGAAAATGTTTGGATCAAGAAGGAAGATAGGCAGAGAGCAATTGATCAACAACGCCGTAATCTCACTGTCAAAGAGTGCCCTCGAATGTGCTTTCAAAAATGAGTTGCCAAGAAGAGAACATTGGGGACATTTGGGATGCACCTTCAAGGCTCCTCCATTTGGTTGTCACTTTCCTCGCGTTCCCATGAAAGGAGAAGTGATTGAGGCTGAGAATTTGGATGAAGCAGTGAAGCTGTTTATGGAACAACCAGTTGGAGCGAGACTGCATATGTTCAGTCCAGAGATTGAGAGTGTTGGAGAGGTAAAGTCTTGTTAGTGAAATTTCAAAGTTTTCAGAGATTAATAATGACAAAGAGTTTGATCTAATCTTGTTCAATTTTTGTGTGGTGGTAGGAAATTTATGAAGGTCCGTCAGGTAATGGAACACGATATGTTGGACTTAGAGATGTGATGATAGTTGCTGCGAAGATGATCGAGGGAGACCTTGTTGTGACTGTGAAGCTATGCTACAAGAAGAAGACTTCGTTTGTCAAAGTGTCTGCGAGACTTATGCGGCTCCAGCTTAAAGGTGATGACGAGTCTCAGGTCAAAGAGCCAACAGGTCTGCTTGTTGACTTCTGTGTCCCGCGCTTATCTATCAATTAATACAAGTGATATATGAGATCTTGGTAAGTATCTGGAGAAATTTATGCTAGTTGTGGAACTTTGTTTGTTGGTGCTATATTAAAAATGTTTTTTATCAGACTTACTATCTGTGTGTCTTGAAAACGCTATGTTTGTTTGTTGTCTGATATAAAGATTGTTTCATGAGACTTTTATCCGTGTTTTAAAGAAGCTGTTGCTACTTTCTAAAGATAAAATTCAGAATCTTTTTTTTTTTCGTCGAAAATAGTATGAATGAATATATATAATCAAGATACAATTGGTTCACAAAGCCATGGTGGCTGGCTGAGAAAAACAACCAGAAAAGTAAGAAGAAGAATTACATCCATAATCTGGCTAATAAGTGTGCTACATTATTAAAACAACGCTTTGCAAACACAAATTGACAAAAGTTAAACTTGGTGCTCCAGTAACATATATCTTGGAAACCACTAGTGATATCTGTTTGTTTGTAGTTTATAATTTTTGTTAAAACTTCCTAATCACCTTCAAAACTATAAAGCTCAGAATCGATCTGCTGAATGTGGCAGTAAATTAGACATCCAAATCCTTATCCTTTTCGTAGCGACTTTTAAATGTGTGTGCGTGTTTCTGGTTCAAAGTCGGTCTTATTGTGTAGTGATTTTAACAAACTAAGGATACAATCGAACATGCCATTTTGTAACTATGAATACAATTTCTAAAAGATTGGAAAACAGACTAGAGTGCTAAAAGATTCGACAGATTTAATTGTTTTTTCTATCTAAAACTGTGCAATTTTCTTGAATCATTTAGGTGCATTTTTCTTGAATGAAATTTCGATACAAATTGACCAATTCCATGATCCACAAATGGTTGGATGAACGAATGTTTTATTATTTTTTTTGTTGATTGAGATAAATTACTGATTTTATCCTATATGTATGATTTTAAGTTTATGGACTCTCGTGTAACAGTCAGTTTGGAATTAACCTGTGTATTGGTTTAGTGGTCAAAATCTCGTGTTTAAACTTTAAATGGTGTTTTTTGATTAAAAAAAAAAAAAAAAAAAAACTTTAAATGGTGTTTTTGCACAAAACTCTTTTTCTTTTTTAACATTCGGTAAATACGCGAGCCCTTTTCTAATTTATTTATAATTTAATATCAAATTATACTCGATATATCACATATGTATCAAATCAAATTATTTGTATCATGATCACAAATTAATAAAAAAAAATTATATTAATCTGTTGAGAGTGTTGACACCACTATAAGCTTTCACATAACAAGTACAAGCCCTTTGAAATTAAAACCTTTTCTTTTAATTTGTTGAAAGTGTTGCAAGCAGATGAACCGATCGATTTGTTCATCTTGCCAAGTCTAGAGAAACTGTTTCATTGCCAAAGCTTTTCCTTATCTCTGTATCTAATCAACTAGTTTTTCTTTTCAAATCATCGAAATCACGTCTTGCGTTTGAGAGCTCCAATGACGGTGAGTCTGGTGGATCACATTTATCACCGGTAAGAAAGTTGCAGCAATCGATATTTCTCTCCCAATTCTGATTTCTCAAGAAAAATATGCTGATTGAAGAAAGTTGGACTTTATCAAAAAGAAAAAAAAGTTGCAATTCATCTTTTGTAGTTGTAGACATATTTTTTTTTTCTGAAATCTTTCAAAATTCTACCTCTATAGGTATGATTTTATTAGTCATATTTTTCAACTAAAAAACAAAAGAAAAGTCTTCTAGAAGCATTCAAAGTAGTATTTTTTAAAAAATTGTGATATATTGAATAACAAAAGATTTCAATTAAGTTTTATAAATTACTAATAGAATAACAAGAGATTGTATGTTATTTTAAGTGATTTTACATAAATTTCAAATTGAATAAGATTTTTGAAAAAAACTAAAAATCCTAATTGAATAACAAGAGATTTCAAAAATAATCAAAAATCTATAAAAACACAAGTTCAATACCCCTCACATCGCACTGTAGAAGTTGTACTCGAGAAACGTTTTAAAGGAAAACTGGGAAACGTCGACGTATCTGAGGAGTAAAAAGTTGAAGTCTCTCAAACGACATCGTTTGGGGATTGAGCAGAGGTGAAAATAGGGTTTCTTGACCACTCCTCTCATTTCTCTGTGTTTTTTTCTCGTCTGCGACAGTCTCCTTCTGATCCTCGTCTCTCTCTGTGTGTCTCCTCCTCCGGTAATTTTTCTCTCGATTTTCTTTCTTCTTCTTACGGATCCTGCTCGTGATTTAGCCTTTCCCAGTGCGATTATTGGAAAAAAATGAACTTTTGAAGTTACGTTTTAGGGTTTAGAGTCTAAAAAGCTTATTTGGTTGTTATGTTTATGTCAAAACTTGCAAACATGTTGATACTTGAGCTATAGGTTAGATCTTGTTTTCTGATTGTGTTCTTCTTCTGCTCTGGATTTATGAATGTGTTTTGCTTCTGCTTGTTTCTACAATCAGGGATAAGAGTAATCGAAGATGATGACCGATCTGTTTTTACAATCTGCTAGAAGAACTGCTGGCCTCTGTCATCCTGATTGCGAACGAGCAAACAATGCGCGAGAAGATTACGGTAACTTATCTTATCTAGAATCAATGAGAAATTTACTTTCTTTTCATCGTTTATAGAAACTGTGATGTGGTTTTTAACTTTTAACTGATGCTGAATCATATGAATTGACTACAACTGTTTCTTTGGTCTTTGCAGATGAATCTGAACATGCAGCTATGGTAGCGGTGAATCTGATTAGCTCTGCACGTGTTATCCTCAAGCTCGACTCTGCGTTTACTGAGTACTCAGCTCAGTATTTGGTGGATAACGCTGGCAAGGAAGACGTGCAGGGAGAAAGCTTCACTATCGAAAACGTTATTCGGTACATGGAAGAACATGTTCAGACCAAGATGGAGGATAGGCAGAGTGAAATTGATCAAGAACGCCGTCAGCTCACTGTCAAAGACTGCCTTGAATGTGCTTTCAAAAATGGGTTGCCGACAAGAGGACTTTGGGGACATTTGGGATGCACCTTCAAGGCTCCTCCATTTGCTTGTCACATACCTCGTGTTCCCATGAAAGGAGAAGTGATTGAGGCTGAGAATTTGGATGCAGCAGTGAAGCTGTTGATGAAACAACCTGTGGGAGCGAGACTGCATCTGTTCAGTCCAGAGATCGATCGTGTTGGAGAGGAGGTAAAGTCTTGTTAGGGAATTTTCAGAAGTTTTCAGAGATTAATAATGACAAAAGATTTTGTTCTAATCTTTGTTTAATTTTTGTGTGGTAGGGACTATATGAAGGCCCTTCAGGTGATGGAACACGATATGTTGGGCTTAGAGATGTGATGATAGTTGCTGTGGAGAGGATCGACGGAAGTCCTGTTGTGACTGTGAAGCTATGCTACAAGAAGAAGACTTCGTTTGTCAAAGTGTCTGCGAGACTTGTGCTTCTCCCGCTTAATGGTGATGACGAGTCTCAGGTCAAAGAGCCAACAGGTCTGCTTGTTGACTTCTGTGCCCCGCGCTTCTCTATCAACTAAAACAAGCGATGAGATCTTGATAAGTGATCTGGAGAACTTTATGCTAGTTACGGAACTTGTTTGTTGGTCCTAATATTAAGAATGTTTTTATCAGACTTATTTTCTGTTTAATAAGTTAAGTACCTTGAAAACCCTATGTTTGTTGTGGAACTCAGTTTGTTTGTCTGAAATTAAGATTTTCTTATGAGACTTTCATCGGTGTTTGGTGTTTTTAAGAAGTTAATCGCCTTTTTTTGTGTGTTCAGAGTTGGGTCCTATTGTGCAGGCCAGGTAGTAACCATGATTTTAAGAAATTAGAGATAAAATACAACATGCTATTTTGTGTGTAATGGTCTATATCGTTGCAACGGTCTATATTTAAGTGAGTTCTCAAGTTTGTATGACTTATGAGATGATTGCATTAAACTAGGTCTCTGGTCCATCACATACAATTATTCTGGATTTTCTAGCCATAGAATGGATTTTAGAGTTATAATAGTACGTGTCACGTGAAATTAACGTCAAAAGGAAAGAACCTAATCTATTTCTTAGGCAATAATAAAAATTCCTCAACTCACATGGCAAAGACTAACTGACATGGAGGAGAAGTGATCACTAGGCATATCAATTAGGGTTAAACTCCGCGAGCAAGTCCTGGAAAAGACCGGGTTTAGACTCAAATATATGTTTAGAAAAAATTGGGTTTTTTTGGGCGGAGCCCATTTGGGCTGTATGATTTTTCGGGTTTGATCTGATCGGGATTGGACCAATCCGAAAAGCCCTTAAATAGATATATTTTTATTTTTTGTTAATATTTTTCTTTGATTAGAATATTTGATTAATTATTTCTTGTAAGTAAAATTTAAAATTCTAATTCTAGTTTTCATATTTATTTAAAAACCTTACTTATTACTTTTAAAATCTTTATCTATGATATTTTATATGATTTTCTATATTGTTTTATTTGGTTCAAGTATAAAAAATTATTTGGTTTTTGATAGAATGGTCCCTCTTCAAAGCCAAAGAGATGTGTTATGTTTAACACATGAACAAGTAACCAAAGAGATAAACTCTGTTTTGTCAAATTTCAAGTCTATTCCATTAACGTGACACTGAAGTCTTTAAATACACAAACGAAACAAAACAGATTGTTAACCAACCCTAGAAACAAGGAATATGATTACTAAAATGGGAATATGGAATCGTGGACTTGATATCCTAAACTAAGGAATCCACTAAGCATCTTCTCTAGTTTGGTTCGGTTATGATCTTATCAATACTCCCATCCTCCAAAGAACCTTTGTCCTCAAGGTTCGACACAAAACAACGAGTTGTGTAAATCTTCTTATCACGTAGTGGTGGTGGTTTTCCAGGACCTGGTTCATCTTCGCCGAGCTTGGTTGGTGTTGGGGTCGGTGGTTCACGCCTTTGAAATGGACGCGTCGGAGCAGAATTGGCAGGCCTGTATGTTTTGTAAGAAACACTTCTGACCCAAAGACGTGTGATAAGGGCTTCAACATGATCAGATCCGTCACTGAACTCATGTAGTGGTACGATCTTCCTTCGTGAAGGCGCAAAACTTGAATCATGCATAACCTCATCGAAAGAAAATGTGTCTAACTTGATCCTTGAGTCGATGACTTGAATATTTTTT
>NC_025704.1:27643119-27665793 GCF_000633955.1 Camelina sativa | reverse complement strand
AATACACAAACGAAACAAAACAGATTGATAACCAACCCTAGAAACAAGGAACATGATTACTAAAATGGGAATATGGAATCGTGGACTTGATCCTAAAATTAAGAAAACCACTAAGCATCTTCTCTAGTTTGGTTCGGTTATGATCTTATCAGTTTTAAACTTTTTATTAAAAATTAGATTGGTTTTAATTAATATTGATGACTTAAATGAATTTTAATTGATTTGTTTTACAGTGCACTTTTAAACATTGTTTTTAAGACATGTTATAGATTTATAAGTTTGATTTTTTTCTTCACAAGAAAGCCCGAAAAAGCTCCATAGACTTGTTAGGGTCAGACTTTGAAATATAGGCTCAGAAATATTTCGGACGGTCCGGTCCGAACTCAAACATATGCGGATTTTGCTGGATTCGGATCCGACCGGGCCGGGCAAGCCCGATTGACACCCTAGTGATCACACTCATAAATACCTACTAAAGAGAAGTCAAGCACCTGATAAAACAGAGGAAGGGAGTACTTAATAATGGCTTCAAGAACCTTACGTAAGTGGAGAATGTGATTACTAAGAAATAATGGCGTCTGTTAACATAATACAATATAACACAATAACAGATAACAATAGGATTACTAAGAAATAAGAGAGTACTTAATAATGGCGTCTGTTAACATAATACAAGAGAACAATAGGATTACTAAGAAATAAATGGATAAAATAACAGAATGTAAATTGTCAAAATCCGTTAGGAAACCTCTTTCACAGAATGCTTACTCCAAAAATTGTATGTATATTTTCGCATCCATTAACAAAACCACCGGCCCGCCCAAATTTTTTTTTGACAATCGACCGCCCAAATTTTCAATACACTTTTTAAAAAAATTGCAAAATGATGTGTATTTAAAACTTTAACAAGTTATTGATACTCATGCTGTTGACAAAAAAATATATATATATATATCCATGTGACCTTTCAGTTAAAATTTCACATTATAAAAATTATTAGTTACTATAAAAATTATTAGTTACCTTACTGAAAACCATATATACAAAGGAAAATATTAATCACATAAAAAAAGCATGTAATGTTATTCGATTTTTCTTTGTTTTCTTTTCTTTTTGTTTTTGGTTATCCAACCTCAACAAAATGTAAGATAAAAAAAAAAAAAAGACAAAGTGAACATAAGAAAAGATATAAAGGGAACAAATTTTAGTGAAGCTATAACTTAATTTCACTTTTTTTTCTTTCAACAACACTCTCTGATAATCGTCCGATAGCCCTCTGCAATGACCTCTATAAGATAGTCTCCAAGTGCTTAGTCCAACGACTGATACCACACCTAGATGGTATCGTTTCTGAAGCACAAGCTGCTTTCATTCCAGGCCGCATCATAAAGGATAATGTAATGATTGCTCATGAACTGATGCATTCCCTGAAGGTTCGAAAACGAGTTTAAAAAACATATATGGCAGTAAAAACTGATGTCAATAAAGCATATGACAGAGTTGAGCGGAAATTCTTAAAAACAAAACTGCAACTTTTTGGGTTTTGCGATCAGTGGACTAGATGGATCATGTCGATTGTGAAATCTGTCAACTACTCTGTTTTGATCAATGATGTGCCTTAATATAATACTAGAACGGGAATACGCCAGGGAGATCCCTTGTCACCTTACTTTTTCATACTTTGCTCAGACATTTTAAGTCATTTAATAACCTCTAGAGCAAAGGATGGTGATATTAGGGGAATTAAAATAGGTAATGGTGTACCAAGCATCACTCATTTACAGTTTGCTGATGACTCCCTCTTCTTTTGTCAAGCTAATAGACAAAACTGCCAAGCTTTGAAAGATGTTTTCGATATCTATGAATACTACTCAGGCCAGAAAATAAACACATCAAAGTCAATGATAACTTTTGGCTCTTGAGTCTACGGAACAACTCAAGACAGACTAAATTTGATTCTCAACATACCAAACCATGGAGGAGGAGGGAAATATCTAGAACTCCCGGAACAGTTCGGACGGAAGAAGAAAGAGATGTTCACTTACTTTATAAACCAAGTAAGAAAAAGAACTTCCCATTGGAGTACAAAGACTCTATCACCTGCAGCGAAAGAAGTAATGCTTAAATCGGTTGCAGTTTCAATGCCTGTCTATGCTATGTCATGTTTTAAATTAGCAAAGGGTGTCATTTCAGATATTGAAGCTTTACTAATGAATTTCAGGTGGGAAAGAAATTCTCATCAACGAGGTATCCCTTGGATTTCATGGTCGAAACTAAAACACTCAAAAAAGAGGGTGGTGTAGGTTTCAGAGACTTAGAGAAGTTTAATGATGCCCTGCTTGCAAAACAAGCGTGGAGACTTCTTAAATTTCCAAATTCTCTTTTTGCAAGAGTTATGAAGGCATGTTATTATCGAGATGATGACCTTTTTGATGGATAAGAACGGAAAAATCAATCCTATGGATGGTCCTCCTTATTACATGGAGTTGATCTGATAAAAAAAGGTTTAAGATACTTTGTTGGAGATGGTAAGTCTATACGCCTAGGCATTGATAATGTATTAATGTAATAGAAGGCCATCTTCCTCGACCGATAACAACAAATGATCCACAATGCAATATGAAAACATAGATCTTGCTAAAAAAATGGGAAATACCGTACCTACGACTCATAACAAATAGAGACCAATAACATTGCAGAAGATTGTGCAGCTATCAAAAAATTATATATCTCACAGGTTGAAACAGAAGATAAGCTAATATGGAACTATACACATTCTTGAAAATATACAGTTAAATCGGGGTATTGGTTCCTCACTCATAATCCTTTTGATCCAAATCATGTCCCAAACATCCCTCATGGCTCGGTTGAATTGAAGAATAAAATATGGAAGCTCCTAATTTTACCAAAAATCAAACATTTCCTCTGGCGAGTTGTCTCAAAAGCTTTACCAACAACAACTCGACTACGCACCAGAGGTATGATTAGTGATGCTATCTGTCCAAGATGAAATCAAAAGGATGAATCAATTCTTCATGCCTTCTTTACCTGTCCATTTGCAAAAATGGTTTCGCGTATGTCGAACACCCCTTTGCTAAACATAAAACAACTGGATGCGGATGAAGAGTCTTCCATTGGAACTATTATCAATCTAGCAAACCAACAAAACAATATACAAAGACTCTCTTTTACCTTTTTGGCTATTATGGCGAATATGGAAAGCAAGAAACATTATGGTGTTTGATGGCATTCGTGAAGGACCTACAAAAACGGTTTTAAAAGCACTCTGTGAAATAAAAGAATAAATGAATAACGTTTTACATACTGTAACTAATAATGGAACAAATCCAAATTCAATCATATCCTATTGGTCTCCTCCAATCTCTCCTATGTTTAAATATAATTTTGATGCAGCCTGTTTCTCACAACCATGTAGCGATGGGTGGATGGATTATCCGGAATCAATATGGGGAACCTATGGTTTGGGGAGCGAGAAAATTATCTCTTTCTGAATCAGCATTAGAAGCAGAAGCGAAGGCGCTATTATCGGCTATACAACATACATTGATCCGAGGCTATAATTCGATAATTTTTGAAGGTGATTGTAAGACTCTCATCAAATTTGTCAATGGACATCAGGAAAATGCTTTTCTTACAAATCTACTTAACAGAAATCTAAGTTCCAACATTTTATTTTTATTTTTACAAAGAGGATTTGTAATGTAGTTGCTTATATATACACTAGCAAAATTCGGTTGTCAAAATACTGATTACTGTGTTGGTCTGTATCAAAGCCTGTTTGGCTTGTGGAATCCCTATGTAATGACACTTTTTAAGTAAATCAAATTTTCTTTGCGTAAAAAAAGGAAAGGGTCATGATTTCATAGGTTTAAAGATACAAAACAATAAATTGATATAAATGATAACTAAATAAATCACATAAATTCTTTTTAAAAATACGATTATATTTGTCTACAATAACACTCAATCTTCAATATCTTCTATATATGCAAACCAAAAACAAATTTTTTGTAGCTATCCTTACAAGATATTTTATTGCAAAATCATTAAAACTTTTTCTTAAAAAAAAGAGAAACTCACAAGATAATAACCGGCATCGTTTTGGAGAGATTGAAAAGTAACACCATTTCATCTGTAAGAATAGGCTGGCCAAAAGAGTCGATCAAAATAGCGTTGTTTCCAAAAGCTTCCTTAACGTTGAACAATCCCTCAACCACTTTGAAATACAAGTCGTTAATAAATACAAACAATTTACCGGAGAAACACAATCTTCAACACCACCATGAAATACTATGGCTCGTTCTTTGTATCATAATTGTAACACGTTTTAATAACTAATGTTAGTCAACATAATTAAATAAAACTAATTTACCCAAAAAAATTTACAGTCAAATCTATAGTCCAAAACGTCTTTTCCAACAAAAAAAGACGTATGCATGCGTTATTCGTTCCAGAAAAATCAATAACTGATTAACATTTTTTTAAGATTAATTTACTTATATAAATAATAGATATGTATTGACATCCATCTATATGTTTGAGATTCATTTACTGTATGTATTAAAATATATGTATTATCTTAAAACGACTATTAGATTTCCGAATCGTGGTACAAAAAAATGAAATGTTATATTTTACAAAAAAATCAAACATTTCCTCTGGCTAGTTGTCTCAAACGCTTTACCAACAACAACTCGAATACGCAAAAGAGGTTTGAGTATTTATGCTATCAGTCCAAGATGCTATCAAGAGGATGAATCAATTCTTCATGCCCTCTTTACCTGTCCATTTGCAAAAATGGTCTGGCGTATGTCGAACATCCCTTCCCTAAACATAAACCAACTGGATGCGGATGCATAGTCTTCCATTGCAACTCTTCTCAATCTAGCAAACCAACAAAACAATATACAAGACTCTCTTTTACCTTTTAGACTACTATGGCGAATATGGAAAGCAAGAAACACTTTGGTGTTTGATGGCATTCATGAAGGAGTTACAAACGCGGTTTTAAAAGCACTTTCTAAAACAAAAGAATGGATAAATAACCTTTACATACTGCAACTAATAATGGAACCAATCCTATTCCAATCATATCATCTTGGTCTCCTCCAATCTCTCCTATGTATAAATTTAATTTTGATGCAGCCTATGATTCTCACAGACATATACCGATGGGTGGATGGATTATCCAGAATCAATATGGGGAACCTATGGTTTATGTGCAACAAAAGTATCTCTTTCTGAATCAGCATTAGAAGCAGAGCAAAGGAGTTATTATCGGCTCTACAACATACATGCATCTGAGGCTATAATTCAATAATTTTTTAAGGTGATTGTGAGTCTCTCATCAAATTTGCCACTGGACATCAGGAAAATGCTTCTCTTACGAATCTACTTAGAGATATTCACCTACGGAGTTCTAAGTTCCAACATTTTATTTGAATTTTACAAAGAGGATTTGTAATGTAGTTGCTTATACACTAGCAAAATTCGGTTATCAAAATACTGATTACTATGTTGAGTCTATATCAAAGCCTGTTTGGCTTGTGGAATCCATATGTAATGACACTTTTTAAGTAAATCAAATTCTCTTTGCTTAAAAATGGAAAGATCATGATTTCATACGTTTAAAGATACAAAACAATAAATTGACAAAATTAATAACTAAATAAATCACATAAATCCTTTATTAAAATATTATTATATTTTTCTACGATAACACTCGATCTTCAATACTTTCTATATCTACAAACCAAAACAAATTGTTTTAGCTATCATTACAATATATTTTTTGAAATATCATTAAAACTGAAAAAAAAAACTCACAAGAGATTGAAAAGTAACACCATTTTCATCCGTAAGAAAGGCTGGCCAAAAGAGTTGATCAAAATAGCATCGTTTCCAAAAGCTTCCTTAACGTTGAACAATCCCGCAGCCACTTCGAAAAGCATGTCGTTAATAAATACGGTCAATTTATCCGGAGAAACACAATCTTCGACGTTTTCACCACCATGAAATACTATAGATCGTTCTTTGTATCATCAATGAAACACATTTTAATAACTAATGTTAGTCAACATAATTAAATAAAACTAATTTACCCAAAAAAAATTTACAGTCAAATCTATAGACCAAAACTTCTTTTCCAACAAAAAAAAAAGATGTATGCTTGTGTTATTCGTTCCAGAAAAAATCGATAGTGGATTAATTTTTTTTGTTTGAGATTAATTTACTTATATAAATAATAGATATGTATTGACATCCATCTATACGTTTGAGATTAGTTTACTTATATAAATAATAAATATGTATTAAAATACATATATTACCTAAAAAACGATTATTAGATTTCTAATCTTGTTACCAAAAAAAATGAAATGTTATATTTTACCAAAAATCAAACATTTCCTCTGGCGAGTTGTCTCAAAAGTTTTACCAACAACTCGACTATGCACTAGAGGTTTGAGTATTGACGTTATCTATCCAAGATGCAGTCAAGAGGATGAATCAATTCTTCATGCCCTCTTTACCTGTCTATTTGCAAAAATGGTTTGGCGTATGTCAAACACCCCTTCCCTAAACATAAACCAACTGGATGCGGATGCAGAGTCGTCTATTTCAACTCTTCTCAATCTAGCAAACCAACAAAACAATATACAAGACTTTCTTTGACCTTTTGGCTATTATGGCGAATATGGAAAGCAAGAAACACTCTGGTGTTTGATGGCATTCGTGAAGGAGCTACAAACACGATTTTAAAAGCACTCTCAGAAACAAAAGAATGGATAAATAACCTTTTACATACTACAACTAATAATAGAACCAATCCTAATCCAATCATATTCTCTTGGTCTCCTCCAATCTCTCCTATGTTTAAATGTAATTTTGATGCAGCCTATGATTCTCACAGCCATGTAGCAACGGGTGGATAGATTATTCGGAATCAATATGGGAAACTTATGGTTTGGGGAGCAACAAAATTATCTCTTTCTAATTCATCATTAGAATCAGAAGCGAAGGCGTTATTATCGGCTCTATAACATATATGGATCCGAGGCTATAATTTGATAATTTTTAAGGTGATTGTGTGACTCTGCTACGAGTGTAAAGAGCGGTAGTGAAGAGGTGAAGCTAAGTGCAGAAGATCATAGGCAGGCTCCATTGAGTGGGTTGAACGATCAAAGGGAGTTTGGGAGAATAGTCTATCGCTAAATTGGGATTGGATTGCTGGAACAAGCTCAGAGAATACTGAGACCAAATCAGGTATGGTTAAGCAGGTAATCTTCTCTCATGAAGTCTCTCACTCTCCAAAAGCTTACAGTCATTAGGTACCGTGGCTTGCAGCTTTGAGGGAATTGTATACATGACCAAGATCTGTCTTCCACTTGTCTTAGGCCAACCATATAGATGCTCTCCAATCTCTGCAACCCAAGTGCTCAACCTTAACCTTATACCAATTGGAAAAGCACCAAGGTAGCTTACCAAAGGAAATAACAGAAAAGGGAAGAGATTCAGAAGAATAAGAGATTGAGATGTAGATTCAAAGAAAAGAAGAAGGAAGTTAACATTGTTTTCAGTTGTAAATCGATAAAGGATTACAAAGGATAGAGTGATACTTAAATACACAAACAAGGATAGAAAATGGCGTAAATAACTATAGTTTCTTCACTTTTCCCGCAATCCCATTAAGAGCCCAAAGCCTTAGCACTCGATCATAACAATACTCGCCTTTTGAAGAGTCACCATGTCCTCATGGTGGAAGAAATTGAAAATGATCCTGGACTGTATCAACGTCTGCCATTGTTATTGTTTCAGTGTTGTTCGCACATGCTAATAGTGACTTGCTCGAGAAGATCTCGTCAAACCCCCTTTGCGTGAACACCATCTGCTTCACTCCTCTCCCTGCAATTCGTACTGCAAACGTGATTGGGTCTATTACAGAACAAGCCAACCTTGACACCAACAACTCCAGTAGTTTACAGTCATTAGGTACCGTGGCTTGCAACTTTAAGGGAATTGCATACATGAGCAAGATCTGTCTTCCACTTGTCTTAGGCCAACCGTATAGATGCTCTCCAATCTATGCAACCCAAGTGCTCAACCTTGACTTTATACCACACAACAATTCTGGTAGCCTTGGAGAGTGAGAGACTTCATGAGAGAAGATTACCCGCTTAACCAGATCTGATTTGGTCTCAGTATTCTCTAAACTTGTTCCAGCGATCCAATCCCAATTTTGTGATAGAATGTTCTCCCCAAACTCCCTTTGATCGTTCAACCCACTCAACCTTGGAGCCTGCCTATGATCTTCTGCACTTAGCTTCATCTCTTCACTACCGCCCTTTACACTCGTAGCATTACTCCCCCATTTTAAAACTATCTTTTCCTCAGGATAGTCAGCAACCTTTCTCAACTTGCTTCTTTTCTCACCTTCACTTTTCATCTTCACCTTTCTCATACTTAGCTTCAGATTTTCATCCTTTTTACAAAGAGTGATCCATTCTTGGTTGTTAAGGAAAGAGAAGGTGTGTTCCTGCCAGTAAACACAAGTCTCTCCCAGTTTGGATAGCCAAGTATAGCCCAAAATCAGATCAGCTTCAGTCTTGGTCAAGTCTATTGTAAGAAAATCCTCAATGATCTCAACTGCTTGAATAAACAAGCTGATCCCTTTGCAAGTGCCTTCACCCTTGATGAGCTGACCATGTCCCAAACAAACTGACCTTGGTTTTGTCATTCTCTTTGGTAGTCTAAGGCAAATGGCTAACTCTTCTGAAATATAATTCCGTGTAGCTCCGAAGTCAATCTCGACAAACACTCTCTGACCTGAGATAGAGCCCCCAAACCTTAGACCTTTGATCTTGGTTTGAACTTTCTTCGAAGGGTATTTTCCTTGTCGCTTGGCATCACTGTTCTCTTCTCCTTAACCCTTCTTAGCTCATTTCCAAAAACATGTGAATCCTCTTTTAACATGGTGAGACTCATTAACTCCGCATTTTCACCAAAATAAGCTGAAACTTGTTCACTCGCCATGTTATGGCCGCCGTGTAAGATAGCTTCTTTTCTCGGTATCCACTCATTTCCTCAAGCCAAACAGCAAGATACATTGCTTCTTGAAGTCGCTTGGGTTGCAAATTTCTAACCTCCATCTGCAATGGTTGAGTCAACCCACGTATAAACACGTCCAACACATGCTTCTCTGGTATACTCATTGCCTCTCTACGCTTAGCTTCAAATTCTCTGTAGTAACTAGCCACAGAACCTTCTTGTATCATTCTTGAGTATAATGAACGGCTTACAAATCTTGGTCTTGGTGTTGGTGGCTCCTTCTTTTGTTCCTTAAGCATCCACTTAAATTCTTTCCAGCTTGTAGGTGAATTCTTTTCCCATAAGCCCTTGATCCACTGACCTGTTTCTCCTTCTAAGAGTGAATACATAATCCTCATCCACTCATTGTGAGGAGTCTGACTTGCAGAAAAATAAGTCTCCAAGCTGTTGATCCACTTGAATAAGTCTTCCTTAGAGCTCATTGACAACCCAGATTCTTGATAAACCTTGTTTTTCCAAGCGGTATTTGTTTCCCCTCTCTCCAACCCAAGCTGCCTTGTTCTCCCTTCTTGATCTGTCAAGGGCGTGCCATCATGAAGTGGTTGTAGAGTGGATCCCTGAAATCTAATATAAATATTTCTTTTAGCATCAACGCCATCGCTCAACCCCAGTGGCTTCAACCCAATGTGTTCCCATGCCTCTGCCGATCTTGTCCAGATCACTAAACCATTCCATGCTCTACCATTTCTGTTCACAGCCCCTGAACCATGGAGCCTTACATTACCAACTCGACGATGGACTGGATTAGCTCAAGAAACAGCTCCAAAATTTCCCTGAATATTCAGAAATCTTGATAGCGCCTCAGTTGGTTCATCCTTGTTCTCGTCTCGGAGACGTTTCCATGATCTACCTCTAACATCAACTCTATCATCAAGCTCTTGTGATGCATCATAATCAGAGGAAGCGACCATTTGTCTAACAGCACTAGCATCAACCTGAAACCTAGAGTTAATCAAGGGATAACCACATCGCTTACCATGTTTCTTTGTGGGTTGTTTTCTGATTTTTGTCGCCGAAACAAACTCGTGATGTCTCCTTCGTGTTGATTTCTTCCTGGCTTTATGATAGTTTCGTTGAACAGAAATCCTCTCTTAACCAAGAGATTGGACTGTGTGTGGAAGCTCAGAGATCCACAGACTAAAAGAAGCCTCTGGTAACGCAGTGCTCACCAAGTGTTCGATAGAAGTCCCAAGAGAAATTTCTGGGTTTTTTCTTGGTGTAGGATCTGTTGGTGGGCGATCTAGACTCTCCATGATGGTTTGTTGGACGGACGGTGGAAGATGTCGACTCACCTTGGTGGTTTGATGAGCAGCTGACGGAAGATCTGAGCTCACCGTGACGAACTTGATGGTATGTAAACCGTTTTGTAGGTCGAGTAGGAGTTGTTGTCTCTCGCGATTAGTATGCATCATCTCCTGCACATAACACTTAATTTCCTCACAAGATCGTAGGAAACGATCGTAAGCCTCACCACTAACATTCATTTCTAAGCCTTTTTTTAACACTTAGAGTTCAACTCTCAATGAAAGCATCAATTTGATAAGCAACAAGGTAGCTTACCAAATGAAATAATAGAAAAGGGAAGAGATTCAGAAGAATAAGAGATTGAGATGAAGATTCAGAGAGAAGAAGAAAGAAATTAACATTGTTTTCAGTTATAAATCGATAAAGGATTACAAAGGATAGAGTGATACTTAAATACACAAACAAGGATAGAAAATGGCCTAAACAACTATAGTCTCTTCACTTTTCCCGCAAGCCCATTAATAGCCCAAAGCCTTAGCACTTGATCATAACAGACTCTAATCAAATTTGTCAATGAAAAATACTTCTCTTACAAATCTACTTAGAGATAATCATCTACGGAGATCTAAGTTCCAACATTTTATTTGTATTTTTACAAAGAGTATTTGTAATGTAGTTGCTTATACACTAGCAAAATTCGGTTGTCAAAATACTGATTACTATGCTGAGTTTGTATCAAAGCCTGTTTGGCTTGTGGAATCCCTATGTAATGACACTTTTTAAGTAAATCAAATTTTCTTTGCGTAAAAAAAGGAAAGATCTTGATTTCATAAGTTTAAAGATACAAAATAATAAATTGATATAATTAATAACTAAATAAATCACAGAAATTCTTTATTAAAATATGATTATATTTGTCTAAACACTCGATCTTTAATATCTTCTATATCTACAAACCAAAAACAAATTGTTTTAGCTATCCTTACAAGATATTTTTTGCAAATTCATTAAAACTTTTTCTTAAAACAAAAAAGAAACTTACAAGATAATAAACGACACCATTTTGGAGAGATTGAAAAGTAACACCATTTTCATCTGTAAGAATAGGCTTGCCAAAAGATTTGATCAAAATAGCATCGTTTCCAAAAGCTTCCTTAACGTTGAACAATCCCGCAACCACTTCAAAAAGCATATCGTTAATAAATACAGTCAATTTATCCGGAGAAACACAATCTTCGACGTTTTCACCACCATGAAATACTATAACTCATTCTTTGTATCATCAATGAAACACGTTTTAATAACTAATGTTAGTCAACATAATTAATTAAAACTAATTTACCCAAAGAAATTTACAGTCAAATCTATAGACCAAACTGTCATTTCCAACAACAACAAAAAGACGTATGCATGCGTTATTTGTTCCAGAAAAAATAAATAGTTGATTAATATTTTTTTTGAGATTAATTTACTTATATAAATAAGATATATGTATTGACATCCATCTATATGTTTGAGATTAATTTACTTATATAAATAATAGATATGTATTAAAATATATCTATTACCTAAAAACGACTATTAGATTTTTAATCTTGTTACAAAAAATGTTATATTTTACCAAAAATCAAATATTTCTTCTGGCGAGTTGTCTCAAAAGCTTTACCAACAACAACTCGACTACACACCAGAGGTATGAGTATTGACGCTATCTGTCAAAGATGCAATCAAGAGGACAAATCAATTCTTCATGCCTTTTTTACCTTTCCATTTGCAAAAATGGTTTGGCATATGTCGAACACCCCTTCCCTAAACATAAACCAACTGGATGCGGATGTAGAGTCGTCCATTGCAACTCTTCTCAATCAAGCAAACCAACAAAACAATATACAAGACTCTCTTTTACCTTTTTGGCTATTATGGCGAATATGGAAAGTAAAAAACACTCTGGTGTTTGATGGCATTCGTGAAGGAGCTACAAACACGGTTTTAAAAGCACTCTCTGAAACAAAAGAATGGAGACATAACCTTTTACATACTGAAACTAATAATGGAACCAATCCTAATCCAATCATATCCTCTTGGTCTCCTCCAATCTCTCCTATGTTTAAATGTAATTTTGATGCAGCCTATGATTCTCACAGCCATGTAGCAATGGTGGATGGACTATCCGAAATCAATATGGGGAACTTATGGTTTGGGGAGCAACAAAATTATCTCTTTCTGAATCAGCATTAGAAGCAGAAGCGAAGGCGTTATAATCGGCTCTACAACATACATGGATCTAATGCTATAATTCAATAATTTTTTAAGGTGGTTGTAAGACTCTCATCAAATTTGTCAATGAACATCAGGAAAATGCATCTCTTATGAATCTACTTAGAGATATTCACCTATGGAGATCTAAGTTCCACCATTTTATTTGTACTTTTACAAAGGGGATTTGTAATGTAGTTGCTTATACACTAGCGAAATCTAGTTGTCAAAATACTGATTACTATGTTGAGTTTGTATCAAAGCCTGTTTGGCTTGTGGAATCCCTATGTAATGACACTTTTTAAGTAAATAAATTTTTCTTTGCATAAAATAGGAAAGGTTATGATTTCATAAGTTTTAAGATACAAAACAATAAATTGATATAATTAATAACTAAATAAATCACATAAATCCTTTATTATAATATGATTATATTTGTCTATGATAACACTCGATCTTCAGTATCCTCTATATCTGCAAACCAAAAACAAACTGTTTTAGCTATCCTTACAAGATATTTTTTGCAAAATCATTAAAACTTTTTCTTAAAGAAAAGAAACTCACAAGATAATAAACGGCACCGTTTTGGAGAGAATGAAAAGTAACACCATTTTCATCTGTAAGAATAGGCTGGCCAAAAGAGTTGATCAAAATAGCATCGTTTCCAAAAGCTTCCTTAACGTTGAACAATCCCGCAGCCACTTTGAAAAGCATGTCGTTAATAAATACGGTCAATTTATCTGGAGAAACACAATCTTCGACGTTTTCACCACCATGAAATACTATAGCTCGTTCTTTGTATCATCAATGAAATACGTTGTTAGTCAACATAATTAAATAAAACTAATTTACCCAAAAAAATTTACAGTGAAATCTATAGACTAAAATGTCTTTTCCAACAATAAAAAAGACGTATGCATACGTTATTCGTTCCAGAAAAAATCGATAGTTGATTAATATTTTTTAATTTTGAGATTAATTTACTTATATAATTAATATACATATAGATGGATGTCAATACATATCTATGTATGTGTGATGTGTTACATGTGTAAATTCTAAGCATTTCAATAATAATTAATGTGTAAATTATAAGTTATATACAGTATATATATATATTCTTAAAAAATGAATCAATTATCTATAAAACATTAAACATGCCCAAAAAACAAATAGTTGAACTATTTAATATTACTGTATGGAAATGTTTAATTACCTTGAGATTGATTTGTGGTCAATGGAAGAGGAGAAAAACAATCTCCGCCGCCGTTTCCATCTCCACCGGAAAAATTGATTGCCGGAATCTTATCCAAGCTTTCGTCGTTCTCGGGGAATGCCACACCTTCTTCCATTACCACCGGTACAACAAAATCACCAAAACCAAACCCTGACTGAGCCACGCTTAGATCATTTTGAACGGAGGATGGATAACCGGCAGGTTGGGTTACCACCATTTCATTGTTTTGAACCGGAAAGAAACCGGTTTCTTGGTTAACCAAACCAAAACAATGATCAGCATCGATACCAGGACTTATGATCTTGTCCTTCTTTGACGTTTTAGGGCTTTTGTGATGAACACGAAGTTTGTGTTTTGCTCGAGATTTCCGGTTTTGAAACCAGTAAAACACGTTAGCGTCGCCGATTTGACCGTATTCTTGTAGCCGGATCCGGATCCTTTGGATCTCCTCTCTCGGTGGGTTAACAATACCAGAATTAAAGATTGATTCGAGTATCCGAATCTGTTCAGGTTTAGGGTTCCATCTCGGTTTAGGATCTGGTACACGATCTGATTCATAAAGTGAATATCACATCATCATGCATGTCTTAACATATACATAGATCATATAGCTTTGTTTCTACACTACAAATCAAGTAAAACCAGCTAAAACAATATAAACTTATCGAAGAAAAATGGAGATAATGTAAATTTTTGTAAATACCTGAGGAGAAGGAAGAAGATATGTTGCAATTAGAGTAGTGCATGTAAGATGAAGAACCACTTTCATGTTGATGATGATGATGATTATTGTTGCAAGGTTTGGATTTGAACATGCTTGGCCAGTTTTTGTTTGAGGAGGATGACATGGTGATGGTGCAGTGTAATGATGATGATTATGATGATATGGTGATGATGATTATGATAGAGAGAGATTACTTAGGGTTGATAGGGTAATGAGAGAATAACAAAGCTACTCTCACGTTATATATTAGCCTCTTTACCTACCCTTTGGTTTTGCATTTGACTGCATTTAATAACTAATAGACATTATAAAACGTAAAATTAGAGAAAGAGAAAAAAAAAACAAAAACGGGGAATTGCATATTGTATGTATTTCAAAGGAGACTAAGTTTTTATTTCATCAATTGATACTTTTCTTCTGTTTACGTTCATTTCATTCTTGTGTATCTATTTAGTTCAGATGAATTGCTATTTAACTCAGATTAAATAGATTCGTAAACTAAATTTACAAACCAATTATCAGGTAATACATCTTACGTGGTGATTTTAATCAATTATTAAGTATTCAATTTTTGGTAAATCCAATTCGATTTATATATCTATGTCAAGATAAATATTTATACAATTTTTTTATAAATAATTAAAAGTTTGGTTGGACAAATAGTTAAGTAAGGTGGAGATTCAGATTGACTGAAAGGATCATATTTACATTTTATTCATTAAATACCTAGTCAACAATAAAAGAAGTAACTAATGGACTTACTTTATATGATGACTGTTTTCTTTTAAGTATGTGGTTAATAGAAAAAATAAAAACAATGGTAACTGTTAGTGCATAAGTAAGTAATGACTTGTTTTACTCTCTGATCTAACTTGACTATGAGGAAAGTTACAACATATCTTCACAAAGTACGGAAGACTTTGAATCAAAGTGATTTTTTTTTTTCCGTTTTGGATTTTACTATCTGATTTTTCAGCTTCTTCCTCTTCTTTGTTTTTTCTTTTTCACTTTTACACAATTTTGGAAATGTCATAAACACTTTTTTCTGTTTCATACACTAACTATAAATTCCGTTACAAAAAAAAAAAATTATAATTAAAGTAGCCCTAAACATGAAAAATCCGACAAAGGGACATGAAAAATCATGCAGCAAATAATCAGTTACACATATCTTTTTCTTCTTCTAAATTTCAACTTCATACTTCATACAACTTTATTTTTTTTTTTTATTTAAATGTTCACAGTCACAAGTTTTCATCTTTTGCATGTAAAGCTAGCGTTTATTGGTTAGTAGAATTGTTCTTCTAACTCTTTTTTCTTCAATATTTTTTTTAATTCTTATTCTTCTGTGAAACATTTTTATTTTTCATTAAAATAAAATTCAGTTACAAATAATTTCTGGAGCTGATATTATAAATCATATTTCGAAAGCTTTGTATAAAAATTTGTTGATTGATATATCAGAAGATTTAAACAAGGATTCTGTTAGAGAAACCAAAAATAGGATTAGCTCAAGATAGAAGTGTAAATTTTGTAATTTTCTTTTGTATTTTTTTTAAAAAATAAATCAAATTTAAATATGAACTAAAATTTACATATTAAAATTTTTAAATCAATGAGTTTTAGAATTCTTGAAGTTTATAATCCATCATCAATAACTAATAAAAATGTAGAAAAAAGTATCTTTAAAAAACTAAAATTTGAATTGATTAGAGAAAATGATGTCATTACTTTGAATATATTTTTTCAGTATGTGTGAAAATTTTGAAAATTGGATTAATTAAGAACAGAGAGTATATTTAATGTGAACGAATTAAGAGTGCTATGAACCCTTGACTCTCTAGGATAAGATATTTGTGGGTTTGAAAACAAAAATATTTTTTTATATATATAATTTTTTCACATAATTAATAACTTTATGTTTACATAACATGCATAACAACTTTGATTATTTTCCTATTAACTAAATAAATTTGGGGCCGATTACAAAATTACTCTTAACGAAAAGAGTTCAGACCTCCTTTTTTCACACGATATTTTAGTTAAATAACAAGCATGTTTTCAGTTATCCGATGTGGTTTTTATCTAATATTTTTGAAAATGCCCCTACTTTAATTCATAGGACCTAAGTTTACTCAATTACACGTAGAATAGCAAGAAATTTGGATGAAGCATTCCTTTGTGTTCAGCTTTCAATTTTATATTGTGTCTATTACAATGAATGAACATACAAAAATAAAACGACAAGGTTAATTATACGTTACTATACATGCATGCGAATAACACGGGCATATCTTTCCTTTAAGTGTGAACACATAGCAATTGGTTTTCGAAACAAAACCGAACATATACACTATACCGTGATGTGTCAATGGTTCATGTTGTTGATATGCAATGAGCACTTGAGCAGTACCTAGAGAGTGGGCTTACTACATAGCTAGGGAGACAAATATATTTGTTTCTTTTTGACTTGAGCTGTGTAGTTTTGTCAATTTTTACCATTGCTACACGTTTCTTCTATTTTTCCCCAATCCCCGCCGCTTTAATGATTATCAGATTGGACACATTTTATTTTTCTTGATACTACTAATCCATCATACCATCGCAGTCCTGTAATAACTTTAATAGCCAATTAACCACAACAACATAAATGAGTGTTGAGTCTACTAACAGCACGTCAACAATATCTTTCTTCATATACTATACTGTCCAGTTTTATATCCGAAACAAGAGATATGACACAAGGGAGAAAGATAGATATTCCCCTGATATGAAGAAGACAGAGTGCAGTTAGCAACTCAGAACACAGATTCGGATTAGTGCAAATAGAACTAGCTAAATTCGAGTCCTTCTTGCTTGAAAGGAGTTGGCTTCTCTAGAAGCCTACTAATAATAGTATGAGGTTAAGTACCAGCTAGCATTCTGGAGATTGCGGGGGGTATTTGACTGCAGCGGGATAGAGTCTTCCTTCTACGATTCCGAACGGCTGCTAATGCCAAACCAAGAGAGCTACTAGCTAGGCAACCTATAATATGGAATATGAAAGAACAACACTAAGCGGAGAGTCTAGTAAAACCAGTTAGCTAGTGACCATAAAATTCTTCTTAACCAATACATATAAATCTTTTTAAATGTTTCCTTTGATTTATCTGTTACATGATATGTTGTCTAAGCATTGTTAAGATTTATTCAAATTATTTTTTTGTTCCTATTTCAAGATGATTCAAAATCGTTTTACTAGAATAAATCACTACATTAACTAACAATTAACCTTTTAAATTATTCTTTTTATATTAACATCAACCAAATACAATTAGTCAATTCACTTCAAGACTTTACTTGTTTTTTCTTTCTTTTCCCACAAGATTTGACCTTTAATTTTTTTTGAAGTATGTGATGATTTTCCAGGGTCTTAAAAGCACAGAAGAAGCTAAACTGAATATCATTTGCAATTTGAGATTTAACAATTATATATATGGTGAAAAAAATTTGATGACTAGAAAAGTCCACACTATTTCAAGTAGAAAAGTAACCCAAAAAAAAAAAACGAAACACATGTATTATGTATATATATATATATATATAAACATTTTATTTAAATGTTCAAATATTAGAGGAAAACGCATAATCTTGATCTCTTAGTCTTCAATGGCTTTATCTTCTTCTTTGCCTTTGGTGGCCTCAAAGCTACTCTTATTGCTGTATCAAAGACTGCTTTCACATTCTATTAACGAACAAAAAAACCATTTTTACAAAATTTATTATAGTGTTTTAACCTTAATGCTCACTATGCAAAATTTAAATACCTGTTGGGTTTTGGAGCTGCACTCTAAGTACCTTACGGCTCCAATCATCTTTCTTAATTCTTCTCCCTGTTACTCAAATTCATTCATACTAATTTCAGAATCACAGTTTATGATTATTTTAATTTATAATATTGACGACCAAAAAGAATTATTTTATATAGTACATAAAATAAATTATTTATTATGTTACCTGAGCAGTTGTTATAGAAGCTGCTCCTGGATGATCTTTCAAGAACTGCTTGTCATCCCTCAAATCTGAATTCATTTTTGTGTAACATTACTTTTCTGCTATTGGATAAATATAACTGTTTATACACTATCAAATTTATTTTTTCAAAAAAAAAACACTATCAAATTCTTAAATAATTATTTATTTTCGCATGATTTATTTTCATTAAAATTGTAGCATAACAAAATAGTATATAATCAGGTGAATAACCATAGCTCTATTTTTCTTTTTTTGGCAAAACACATTTAATTGTGGTACTATTTTTTTTTTGAATTTAATGTTAACTTATATTAAAAAAATCAACATTTTATATTGCTAAAGCAAAGCATTTCTTTGACGTTTCTTTAATAGTTTAAATAAAAACTCTACTTAATTATTGTGGTGCTATTTTTTAAATAACATATTATTTAGTGATTTATAAAAATTATTCAGAGTAAAACACATTATAATCTAGCAGGAGAGAAATGGTAAAACATAGTATCCTCTTCTGCTCATGAAGTTCTTACGTAGACCAGAAAAACCGCAACACATTGCCATCGCTTCCAAGTATGGAAGATGCTAAATACGACAAAAGAGGGATGGGGATTTGGTTTGCTACTCGATAATATATTCGAGAACTTTCAAAGTTTGGTGCGTTTGTTGTCAAAGCGGTTTTTGATTCAATAAAAGTTCATTCAAAAAAAAAAAAAACAGAGTAGTATATTATGAGACAACATGTATAATCTTCACATTAAAACCAAAGAAAAAAAGTATATTTAGTTATATACAAGGAAAAGTAGCATCTACTGGTGTGTTTTTTATTTTCCTTTGTTTGCAAATTAAAAAAGGTCTATGGTCATTTTCATATTGAGATATACCATAATTCTTATTCTATTATCTGCGGATTACTAATCAAAGACCTTATATAATTTGACGCAAATGCTTAAATGTTTTTAAGAAAAGAACTACCATGGGTTTTACCTAATTTTGTTCCGACGAGCACAATGGGGATGCTAGGCGCATAATGTTTCAGCTCCGGAAGCCACTATTAATCAACAACAGATTAGTTAATCAACCTCGACAATTCTTACGCAGAAATGCTTAACCATAATCAAATTTTATCTATATATATAATATATAAAAAAAGAGAATTCAAAGTTACCTTTTTATGAATATTCTCGTAACTGGCTTTGCTAATTAGGGAAAAAGCTAATAAAAACACATCTGCTCCTCTGTAACTCAAAGGCCTAAGCCTATTATAATCTTCCTGCCCTGATTATTCCACATTAATTATAATTATCAAAACCAGTATTTAACTATATATCAAAAATCAGTTTTTTAGTAAAATCAAGTAATCAAACGTACCGGCCGTATCCCACAGGCCAAGGTTCACAGTACTCCCATCGACCACCACATTCGCACTGAAGTTGTCGAAGACTGTTGGAACATAATCCTGTAATTTAGATAGTTAAATCATTTATATCTCAAGAAGATTAATGCTTCTTAAGTAAACAGATTGGAAAGATTCAGTAGCTTGGGGTTAAACTAAGCTCTCTTAAGTTAACATTTAATAACTTGCGATGAATTAAATCTTAAAACATAAAAAATGTTTAAAGTCTTATTAAAACATCAATTTGAAAATATTTATGAATATATTAAAAAAAAATTACAGTTACCGTAGGAAAAGTATTGCTGGTGTATGAAATGAGCATACAAGTCTTTCCCACTGCTCCATCTCCGACAGTCACACACTTGATGAATCTTGCTGTGCTCATTTTCTTTGCTGCTGTCTTCAATTTATTTTGTGTTCTTTTATGTTTATGAGTTTGTGTTTGGGTTTTATGTTCAGAAGAGAAGAGACGTGGTGGAGGGTTCTTAAGAAGGCTTTTGTGATGATTATAATTATTTATCGGTGAGGAGGATGATTCTAATTACAACTTTTTATTGTTAATTATTATTTTCATTATTGGTAAGGGGAGGAAGTTTGAAGCAAAACATACCAAAACCAACTAATACCGAAATAAGAAGGAACTTTATAGATACAGTTGACTGGTTTTCTTTTTATGTATCCTCGTATCGAATAAACCAAGTAAACCGAACAAACTCCCACTGAACCAATGAAATTATATTCGTCTTAGGACTAAAATTTATAGTTTGAAAAACAGTTGCTGTTATTAAATTTTACCCACGTAATTATATTTTTCTCCAAATTTTGATAAGATTTTTCTCAAACCAAAATGATATTCGGACGAATCGAACCAAACGACACCAAATCTGAAATTATGCTCACTTTTGGCCTTTCATATTGGTTTAGTATATTTAGTTTATTTAAATTAATGATAATGAGTTAAAATGATTAGTAATAATTGAGTATTTCTTTTACTTCAAGTGCAAGATCATGTGGTCACCGAAAGTGATGTAGCCGTTTGGTGTTGGTTGTGAGTGGATTTTTTAAGTGTTGGAGAAGGAACTCTCATCTTACTTGCTTTAGTGTTTTTCTTTTTCTTATTTCTTTAAACTTTTGAAACAATATTTTATTTTTGTCTTATTTGATCCCATTTTAACTACATTCAAAAATGACAGGATCAACTTTAATATTATAATTATTTTCTACTTAGTGTATTCAAAAATACAATCTACTTTTTTCTTCTTCATTACCTCACATATAATTTTGTTGACGTCATCCAACAGGTTTTTTGGTTATAAAATTTTAATTCCAACAAAATATTCCTTGACATGTATTTTCCACACCCCCATGCAAGTATACGACGATCCATATTACTTTTTGATATATGTATCATTAAAATTTGCACAGAAAAAAAAGAATGATTAAATATGCAAGGCAGATCCAAAACTACATTTACATTTTTATGGAGGGTAAATAAAGTTATGTTCGTGGTGAATAGAGGCATAAAGTTTGATTCAATAAAAATTGCACAAATCATCAAATTTGTATCCTAGGCAACTACACTGCATTCAATCAAGAAATTACAAAGCAATTTCCATAATTTGAGTTTGTAGAAGTAGTTTGGTGCTCTAGCATCATACGTAAATCACTTCAAGTATAAGTTACCATCCAAGGCTCTACTGCGTAAAGAACACGTTTAGGAATATTAAGTAATGGAATTCTTTCTTTCTTAACAATTGACTTTGTGTGTAATCACTTTCTCAATATGCTTTTTTTAAATAGGATTGTTGTTTAATAAGTCCACAAGTTTTATAAATCGTTCACAATAGATAAAAAGTTGTAAAATAAGCCCACCAAGAATCTTAACTTGAACCAAGTAGTATCCAAAGAAGAAGATCCCAACCTCAATAATCTCTGATTAATTTATAAATTTTGCAAGAAGAGAAATCTAAAATGATTCAAATGTCCAAATCACAAAAGTCAGCTTCTTCCGAGAGGGAAATGTGTGGTATGTTCTTGTTCTTGTTTGTTCATATGATCCAACTTCCAATCTCCACAAGGAACAGAATTTTGGAGAACTGGTGTTGCTGCTAAAGTCCTTGTGTTGCAAGGAACCTCTTTAGAGGACTACTGGCTGAACAAGATTCTGCACTTTCTTCAACCTCGAGCTTCCTACTCAAGCTTTGATACAAATTTGTGAAAAAGTTTGAAACTCATTCTCAACTTTGACTGCGAAAAATCTCATATTAATCTTGTTGATGTCCAAATCGGTCACAATTAGTATGTTTAGTTCGGTAAAAAGGAGGTCGAAGTTCTCTTCTATTTAATCGGTGCCGAGACACAAAAGACGGGTTACAACACGACTTAAACGAGTTACAAGAACAGTTGAGGATAATAGACGAGCTAATAACTCGTCGATTCCTAAGCTGTTGACTTTGAAACCGTTGACTCTTGCTTGGACGAGCTAGGGCTCTTGTACTTCTGTATGAATTCTCTTGCCTTTTTCCGCGATCCCCGCTCCCGAAGACCGTACGCCTGTATTTATAGGAAATCGTGTCGGTTCATCCACTTAAAAGACCATAATACCCCTCCTTCCTTAGGAGATTTATTTTGGGCTTTTTCCTGGGCCAGGCCTTTTGTTTAGGGTGAGATCCACCCCTAACA
>NC_025704.1:27618225-27643100 GCF_000633955.1 Camelina sativa | reverse complement strand
CCCCCTTCGCCTTTAGTTCGTAGTCTTTAGGCGAATGACCGTTCGTGAGAAGATGAAGGGTCGCTTCTTTGGTTAGGTAAGCGAAAAGTCGCGCGTGAGATAACGATTTTCGATGTCTAGGGTCGAATGAACGAGCGCGGTGCTTGACGCGCGTGAAGTCCAGAAGTTGTATCGTCATAGGGCGCGTGCTGCAATGATTGTGTTTTCTAGATCCTTCTTTCCTCTCCTATAAATACCACCCCTCCACTTCTCTCATTATCGTCTTCTCGAGTTTTCGGTGCTCTCATCGTTCAGGTATTCTCCCCTCTTACTATCTCGTCGTTATTTTGCTTTAGTGTGTCACGCTTTTCATTATGAATTCCCCTCGGTCCTCGTCGTTGATTCTTCTGCCGAGAGCCACCTTCGACGAGCTACGACTTCTGGATCTGGTAGCTCCGCCGGGTCTGCTCGCCGGAAGATCCATTCTCGGAGTTCCTCTGATTCGTCGTCGGCGGGCTCAGACATGGCTCGATACAAAGAGATCAAGCGACATCTCATTCTTGGGTTGGCGGTTCCCAGTTCGTCGGGACTTCCCTGCAGGATTCCCTCCTTGATCGACGAGCCACTAACCGATGATCGTTCTTTTCCCGAGCTGGACGACGTTCCTTTGCCAACTGCAAACCTTTTCAACTACATGCCTCGATCGACGTTGACTATTGACGCGGCAATTGACGCGGTTCGTATCGGGAAGTTAAGCGTCAAACCAAAGATTCTGATCCTAGCTTCATTTCAGCGTCCTTGGGATGCTCCACCTGGCTTTATTTGCCTCTCGGAGAAATACTTCACCGAATGTGGGCTCACCTTCCCTCTTCCTTCTTTTCTGATGATGTATTTTGCTCGTCGGGAGGCGGCTATTTCTCAATTTGCCCTGGCGACTTTTCGAAATGCCATGGGTCTTTTGATCATGGCCGAGGCTGCAGGAGTCAAACTTACTTGTGATCATTTAGAAGAGCTGACGTGTCTGAACCCGTTGAATCGGAATAAAACTCCTGGGCTTTATTATTTGGCGTCGGGAAAGATGACGACGCTCGTCGAGGGTGCCAAAGGCAAAATATATAATTGGAAAGGCTCGTACTTCTTTCTAGAAGTTGCCGCGGGGGTTATGGAGGATCCATCCATTCCTTGGTTTTCTGGGTGGAACCCTTCACCCGGTAGCCGACCATTCTTGCCTAGTTATTTTTGTTTTCGGTGTCCTTTGGTTTCTCTTAACGCCTTTTCTCTCCTTTTTTTTTTTAGTTGTTATTCCAAGGTGTTTGCTTCCATACCCTTCTTCTTTCCAAGCCGAGATAGACGCGATTAAGCTCCATTGTCCTTACGTTTGGCCGGGTACTGAAGGTAAGAGAGGTCGTCCAAGAAAGTTAGAAACTAGCCGAAAAAAGAGAGGTACTCTTTAAGTTCGTATATATGTATACATATATATGTTTCAAGCTTTGTTCTGACACCGTTTCTATCATCCTTTTCTAGCCGAGACAATGGGCAAGTTGAATCTGAACCTTCCTGACGCATCTGCTCGTTATCGCCGAACTGTAGAGCCGTCAGCCATTCCTCGTTCGACTCCCCAACCAGATGCTCGTCGTGCTGTCTCTTCTTCTGGTCCTGGTTCGACCAAGAAGGGTCCTTCTCGATCACATCAGTAGTCCGATACTCCATCGAAACAGCTTTCCAAGCCTCTTCCCCCAAATCGCCGCACTGAATCTGCTGAGACACTCCCGAGGAGGAAGGTGGACGAGACTTCTGGCCGTGATACTAAGGTCACAAGAGGTTCTCAGAAGAGGAAGGAGGGTGTTGACCAAGAGCGACATGATTCGTCGAAGAGACAGAAAACGTTTGAATTCGGTTGGAGTTTTTCCCACACTTCCGAGGCTCATGCTTTTCCGAACGACCCCTCAGCTTGCTCCGACCTCTTTCGGAAGATTCATTTTGGACATGGTCGCATACCCTCCGTTGAGAAGACGAGGAAAGCGAATGCAATTGCCGACGTGGATCGCGCTTCTTTTGAGGTTCGTTCGATCAACCCATTTCTTTCTTTTGCTCTCCTTTTTTTTTTGTTCTTACCCCCCCCCCTTTTCTTTTGGAAATAGCTTATAGCCCGAACAAATCTCTTAACCTAGCGCTACGAGTGTCGCATACGAGTGTCGAAATTCATTGGAAATAGCTTATAGCCCGAACAAATCTCTTAACCTAGCGCTACGAGTGTCGCATACGAGTGTCGAAATTCAAAAGCCAACGGCGCAAATGGGTCGCGGAGCGGGAGGATCTTAAGGTGAAGCTTGAGGTGTCGAATGCTGCTTGTGCTAGGATGGAGCTTACTCTCAACTCGGAGACAAGGAGGCTCAGAGATCGGCGAGAGGACTTTGGGTATCATGAGAGGATTAAGGCTTTTCATGAAATGGCCATTCGTGTGTAGAGGTTGCTAACAAAACACAAGGAGTATGCCGGTGCGGTCGAAACGTCGAGGGAGAAATTCCTCGAGTATAACCAAGCCGTTGGGAATGTCCAGATGCTCGAGACGCTCGTCGCCGAGGGACAAATTTCTATATTCGAGGAGGGCGTCAAGGACAAGGTCATCGCTGTGATGAATCAGCTGAAGGGCGAGGTCGAAGATTTTGATCTTCCGGATATTACTGATGCTGACTTTGGTGTGTCTAGGGTTTTTGCCGGGCCTCTTCCTCCGATTCCGGCATGGGTCGCCTCTCCCGTTAGCGGGGATGGAGTTGGGTCTGAGAGCGGAGAAATTGAAGGGGACAGGGGCGAAAAACAGAACAAACAGGAGCAGGTTGACGACCATCCCGCTGATGGAACCGAAGAGCAGATTGCCGACCTTCCTACCGACGAGCTTCCTCGTCCTGCGACCCCCAGCTGATTAGTATGTTTAGTTCGGTAAAAAGAAGGTCGAAGTTCTCTTCTATTTAATCGGTACCGAGCCACAAAAGACGGGTTACAACACGACTTAAAAGAGTTACAAGAACAGTTGAGGATAATAGACGAGCTAATAACTCGTCGATTCCTAAGCTGTTGACTTTGAAGCCGTTGACTCTTGCTTGGACGAGCTAGGGCTCTTGTACTTCTGTATGAATTCTCTTGCCTTTTTCCGCGATCCCCGCTCCCGAAGACCGTACGCCTGTATTTATAAGGAATCGTGTCGGTTTGTCCACTTAAAAGACCATAATACCTCTCCTTCCTTAGGAAGTTTATTTTGGGCTTTTTCCTGGGCCAGGCCTTTTGTTTAGGGTGAGATCCACCCCTAACAAATCTCTGGCAAAATGTTGATTTTCATGTGTTAACTTGAAAGTCAATGAAACTGAAGTTAAGAAATGAGCTTGCGCACACATACACATGGTCAACGATTTCATCACGTTTCTAAACTGGAGTTATTACCGTCGACAAGATTGATCTTGGAAATCACGCTATATAGCTTGTTCTTTGTAGTTACAATTAAATCCTTGAAGGAATGTACTTCATAGCATCTAATGTACTTTCACTTCCATCTCTCTCATTTGAAAAATATCTCACCTTTTGGCTTCTTATACAAGTTGAGCCATGCTCTCTCAGCTATTTTCTCGCTCTCACGTCCTCTTCTTCTTTGTACAAGATCGTTAATTACTACTCTCCTATCATTTAGTTGACTTAATAAAGCTTGAACGCCTCGTGATCTCTCTTTTTCTTTTTGTCAAACCAGTCTTTGGAAACTATTGGGCTGAGCCTTGTATAGTGGGCCTCGATATTGTATAAACCGTCTTGTATATTACTTGTTCGGCACAATACGTTTAGGGTACCTTGTGTCATCGAGTCTTGTATATAAAGGCCGTGAGGCAGACATCAATAACACACACAATATTCATTCAATATTTACATGGTATCAGAGCATAGATCCTTCTAATTGATCTAGGGTTCTATATTTCTTTACAGTTTCCTTCTTGAGTTGTTTCTCTTTCGTTATTAGAAACAAAAGCTTTTGTGTTCGTGTAAGATGGGGGACGAGAATAAGAAGATGGTTGAAACTGGCGTGACCGGTGACAAAGGTGTGGGTGTGACGCCCTACTCTGTGTTTTCCTCCGATAACCCAGGGGCTCTTATAACCTCGGTGCAGCTAAAAGGTGATAATTATAACGAGTGGGCTACAGAGATGTTGAATGCTTTGCAAGCAAAGAGAAAGACGGGATTCATTGACAGGAGTCTCAAAAAGCCGTGTGAGGGACATGCCGATCTGGAGTCTTGGTTGAGTGTAAACTCAATGATAGTCGGGTGGTTGAGAACGTCAATTGAGCCGCGTGTGAGATCGACGGTGAAGTTCATCAACAATGCTCACAAGTTGTGGGAAAATCTTAAAGAGCGATTCTCGGTTGGGAACAAAGGTGCGTGTGCATCAATGGATGGCTAAGTTGGCTTCGTGTAAGCAAGATGGGCAAGCGGTGATCGACTACTATGGGCGGCTTGCTAAGATGTGGGAAGAACTCCAAACGTATCGACCTCTACCGGCATGTACGTGTGGAGCAGCAGCAGCGTATGAAAAGGAGAGAGAAGAAGAAAGAGTTCACCAATTTGTGATGGGACTCGATGAGTCCAGGTTTGGGCATGTCGTGACTGCAATAATCGAAGCAGATGTGTTGCCAGATCTCGGTAAAGCTTATAGCAAAGTTATCCACGAAGAAGATCGACTCAACTCCGCCAAAGCTCGCGAACAGCAACATGAAGCTGTTGGGTTCGTGGCTTGTTTAGAGCAAGGAAACAGTGAATCAAGTGGAGCTCGCCGTGACGGAGTACAAGTGTCGGGTGGAAACAGAGGACGTGATAGGCTCTGTTCTCATTGTGGTCGAGCTGGGCATGACAAGAGTAATTGCTGGCAAATTATAGGGTATCCCAAATGGTTTTCGGAGAGAGGGGGTCGAGGAGGACGTGGTCAGTCACGCGGAGGTGGTCGTGGTGGTCACTTTGGTGGAAGAGGAAGAGGTCAAGTGAATGTTGCGTACGCAACAAGTCCGAATCCTAATGCATCCTCCACGGACCTATCACCAGAAGAGATGTTGCAAGCACTCTCCCAGCTGCTCAAAGACAAGTCCAGTGGTGGTAGTGACAAGCTAAACGGTAAGAAATACGGAGATGTGATACTTGATACAGGAGCATCACACCACATGACGGGAGATTTGTCGATTCTTTCAAATCTCAAAAATACTTCACCATACATAGTTGGTTTTGCAGATGGAAGTACGACTTTGTCAAAACAAACGGGCGTGTTTCGTTTGTCAGATCGTATCAGTTTATATGAAGTGTTATATGTACCTGATTTGAATTGCACGTTAGTATCGGTTTCAAAACTTTTGAAACATACTAACTGTTTTGCATTTTTCACCGATGCGGTGTGTGTTTTACAGGACCGGTTTTCGAGGACGCTGATTGGAGCCGGGACAGAACGTGATGGAGTTTATTATTTTACGGATGTCAAAGCTACTCGAGTAAACAAGACAGTTCGGAAGGTGGATGAAGTTTTGTGGCATCAACGATTAGGACATCCTTCATTTTCAGTTTTATCTACTATGCTTTTGTTTTCT
Organism: Camelina sativa; assembly: GCF_000633955.1. Classification (NCBI taxonomy): domain Eukaryota; kingdom Viridiplantae; phylum Streptophyta; class Magnoliopsida; order Brassicales; family Brassicaceae; genus Camelina; species Camelina sativa. The sequence goes on along the minus strand of NC_025704.1, from coordinate 27,637,512 downwards.
GGTGTTTCTGCTTCTGCTAGCCCTAGTCATTGTGAGACATGTTTTCGGGCTAAGCAAACTAGAGAGATGTTTTTTGATAGTATTAATAAAACAAGTGAGTGCTTTTCTTTGATTCATGTCGATGTCTGGGGTCCGTATCGCATAAAAGCCTGTAATGGCGCAGCTTATTTTTTGACAATCTTGGATGATTTTTCCCGAAGTGTGTGGACGTTTTTGTTGTTGGAAAAATCAGAAGTAAAGACTGTTCTTCAAAACTTTTTTGCTTACTCGGAAAAGCAGTTTGGGAAGGCAGTTAAAATGGTTCGAAGTGATAATGGAACAGAGTTTCTTTGTTTGTCATCTTTCTTTAGGGAAAAAGGTATTGTGCATCAAACGACTTGTGAGGGAACACCACAACAGAATGGGAGAGTGGAGAGAAAGCATCGTCACCTCCTCAATGTCGCACGATCCTTGTTGTTTCAAGCTCACTTGCCTACAAAGTTTTGGGGCGAAGCTGTGTTAACGGCGGCACATGTTATCAATTTGACGCCAACAAAGATACTTCACAACAAATGTCCTCATGAAGTTTTGTTTGGAAAACAACCAGTGTACGATGATTTGAGAGTGTTCGGTTCTTTGTGTTATGCACATAAGCAGATTCGGGACAAAGACAAGTTTGTTCCTCGTAGTAGAAAGTGTGTGTTTGTGGGTTACCCGTACGGGAAGAAAGGTTGGAAGTTATATGATTTGGACACTAATGAATTTTTTATCTCTCGTGATGTTACGACAGAACCAGAGTCTCCTCGTGGTGCTCCAATTCCCTCTTGTGACACTGATTGGGTTATTGATAAATTGGATCCTACTGAAAACAGGGGGAGTGGTAGTACGTCCGACGACAGGGGGAGTACCCCATATAGTGGTTTGGTTGTTGATCTTGTTGACCCAGAAGTCCAAGATGTTAGTCCAGCTGAGCTTGATGAGGCAATTATCGCAGTCGGACCTACTCTACCAGCTAGTTTGTCACCGGTTGTTGACGAGACTAGCAGTCGTGATAGTACTAGTGTTATGTCGCAGCCCGACCTTGAAATGGGACAGGGCAAACGTCAAAAATTACCATCTGTTCGTTTTGCAAGATTATGTGTTGTACAATGCAGTGGCATCTAACTCCGCTATCACGTTCTTCCCGCTCCCTCCATCAACGATTCTCGCGACACGGTCCAAGGTAATTCACTCTATCCTCTCACTGATTTTATCACTGATGCACGGTTTTCTTCTACGCATAAGGCGTTTCTTGCAGCCGTGAGTGCGGCAGAAGAACCAAGAAATTTTAAAGAAGCTATCAAAGATAAGCGTTGGTCGGGTGCTATGGGTAACGAGGTTGGAGCTCTTGAAGAAACAAACACATTTAGTGTCGCTGATTTGCCTCCAGGGAAGGTTGCTCTCGACACAATGTGGGTTTATAAAATTAAGTATCACTCCAACGGGAGTATAGAACGTTATAAGGCAAGACTTGTGGTCTTAGGAAATCGACAAGTAGCTGGAAGGGATTTTGCTGAAACTTTCGCAGTGGTTGTCAAACTGACAATGGTCCGCGCCCTGTTACGTATTGTTGCTGCGAACAATTGGAAAGTGCATCAAATGGATGTGCACAACGCTTTCTTGCATGGTGATCTTCGTGAAGAAGTGTATATCAAGCTTCCGCAAGGTTTTACACACTCAGCTCCGAATAAAGTACTTCGACTTCACAAATCTCTTTACGGTTTATGACAAGCACCGCGATGTTGGTATGAGAAACTATCTACGGCTCTCGTGAAGGCTGGTTTTGTTCAGTCCTACTCTGATTACTCTTTGTTTAGTTACACTCGTGGAAGTTTTGGTGTACGTTGACGATCTCGTTGTTTGTGGAAATGATGGTGATGCTATTCGCAAGTTTAAGATATATCTTGGAGAGTGTTTTCGTATGAAGGATTTGGGAAAACTCAAATATTTTCTCGGTATTGGGATTGCTCGTAATGAAGAAGGTTTTATGTTGACACAAAGAAAGTATGCCTTGGATATTGTTAGTGAAACAGGGTTGTTGGGTTCACGGCCTGCTGCTACACCAATGGAACAAAATCATCACTTAGCTTTGGATTCAAGTCCTTACATTCCGGAGCCTGCCTCGTATCGATGACTCGTTGGTCGTCTTATTTATCTGGCCAACACTTGACCTGATCTTTCCTATTTTGTTCATATCTTGTCTCAACTCATGCAGAAATCACGGGAGAGGCATATGGATGCTGCATTACGTGTTGTCCCTTACCTTAAGGGAACAGCTGGTCAGGGAATTCTACTTAGTTCTCGTCCTGACTTGGAACTCTCAGTTTATTGTGATGCCGATTGGGGAACGTGTCCGTTGTTTCGTCGCTCTTTAACAGCTTATGTTACCTTGTTTGGTGGGTCACCTATCTCTTGGAAGACCAAGAAACAGAAGGTGGTGTCACAGTTGTCTTGTGAAGCTGAGTATCGCGCAATGTCTATAGCCACGCATGAGATAATGTGGTTACGACAACTTTTTACAGATTTGGGGTTCCCACCAACCGGTCCGTCTCGTCTCTTCTATGATAGTAAGTCTGCTCTCTATATTGTTGCAAATCCGGTGTTTCATGAACGAACGAAATATATCAAAATTAATTGTCATCGGGTACGTGATGCCATCAAAAGTGGAGTTCTTACAACTGCTCATATCGGTACTAAAGAACAATTGGCTGATCTTTTGACTAAGGCTTTGGGAAAGGTTCAGTTCAGTGTTTTAATGTCCAAATTGGGCATTTGTGATCAGCACGCTCCATCTTGAGGGGGAATATTGGGCTGAGTCTTGTATAGTGGGTCTCGATATTGTATAAACCGTCTTGTATATTACTTGTTCAGCACTCTACGTTTAGGGTACCTTGTGTCATCGAGTCTTGTATATAAAGGCCGTGAGGCAGACATCAATAACACACAATATTCATTCAATATTTACAGAAACCTCTCTCCGCTTAGAGTTTCTAAACACTTGGGGCATAATCCCACGTTTTAACTTCAGATTTATTTAATTAATGCTTGTACATACCAAGTCAAGTTTGATTTTCAGTAAATGCAAATTAAGCATACTATTGGAGCATGTATACTGGATATTTCCAGTGTGGTTATATAACAATTTATTATTGATATTCTGATGATGTTACTCGTTTATACAATTGCCGTATATTTCCAAGTATTGTAGAGAATTATATTTGCTGGAGAGTAAATGACAAGATTGTGATTTGTACGGACAGCCTAAACTAGAAATCACCGCAAAGTCAATGATAACTCTTAAAAACAAAAATTCGACGAAAAACTGTCCGTAATTTCTAATAAATTTAGTTACATCGAAAATTTCATCTAAATTCATTGTGTTTTCTTGTAAAGTGTACAATAACAAATTAAAGTTTTAGAAAATATATTTTAGTAGTGTAATAAACAGGGAAAATAAATCAATCTTCTCTATTTCCTGATTAAGCCAAATTAAATGACTATCTCGCATAATCATACCACGAAAACATAATAACGAAAACGTATGTTGTATAAGCTAACAACGGGTTGACAAAAGAATATACTATAATTTCTATACAATATACAAATTTGGCAGTTGGCACTAAGAAATAAGAAGTGGAACAAACCAGGAATTGACTATGAAGATTTATTTGTGTTCCACCAAATAATGAAGATAACACCGACACACCGTATACTAATTATGAGCTATCCATTTCATTAATTAATGTGTACCTGATACCTACTATAAGAATGTTTGTCTAAACTAAATTACCTTAATGAAATAATCTGCTTGATCCATTTTTTAGGTATATATATACATTACTCGTGTAGTATCAATACAATAAAAAAGAATGATGTGTTGCATTCCTGGTGTGACACATCAGCTTTAACATTGAAGTATGCCTTGATAAATCAGTTAAAATCAATAGCTAATAAAAACATTTTAATTAATACAGCTAAGATTTCTAAACCAATTAAAAAATTATGTGCCACATCACATTGTCTTTTACTTCATAAACCCTCACCGACATAAAAAAAAAAAAAAAACAGGAAATCTCTTATTGTTTGTTCTTCTCCTTCACAATACAAGACATAAAGAGAAGAAAAACAAAAGAATCGTCACAAAGCTTCGCCTTCGATGAAACAAACATAAAGAGAAGAAAATGCACCAGACATGGAAGAAGCATATATAGGTCATTGCTAATGAGACAAATCAATCTCACCAAATTCACCCACCATTTGATTAAATCGAACAAGAATTTCATCAAAATCTACAGATTCCGAAATCAAATTCTCGAGTCATCGAGAATTCTTTGGAAGAAGAGGCAAGATTAAAAATTAGAATAGAGAAGAAAATTGAAAAGATAGAATAGAGAGAGACACACACAGACAGTGATGTGAAAAAGAAAGAAAAAGAGAAGAGAGACATAGAGATATCAAGTCCTCAGAGAAGCCCCTTCCTAACCACACAATTTTTGTATGATATACAGACGATAAATAATTCACAAAAGAACAACTTGGGCATGACAAAGTTCATGAATTTCTTTTAGAATCGCAAGTACACTTGAGGTAAAGATGTCGTTTGTGTTCAAGCTTTTAGGGTTGCTTCAAGAAGAAATATTAGTGTTTGTGTAAATTGACTCACCTCTTCTTTGTTGACTTAGGTCTTGAATGAAGATGATATTGAAGGAATTGCTGCTTTGGACCATAACGTTTTCTTTAGTCAAGTTTTAGTACAATACAGGTTACTTACTACTACTTCTACAACTCATTGTCTTCTTATTCCCCTTTCGATCTTAGTAAATTTCATAAGCTTCATCTTTGGTTTGTAGCATGGAAAGCTTGATGCTTTGATCTAAGTGGCATGCTTTGGTGATTGCTTTGATTTAGGGGTACAATATTAACACAACCTTAGTTAATAATAATGCAACTGCCAAAAATTATTTAGATTAACCTTAATAAAATTTTGGAGGTGATAAAAGACATCAGTTCCACATTGATACCAATTTGATAGTAATTAGCTTTTCAAGAGGGACAAGTAATATATTTGAGATTAATCCTGAGAGAGAGGAAAAGTCTCCATCGCTGCTATCAATCATTAATAGGACAAAGAAAAGCAAACAACAAATGATAGATTGGATCCATGGTTGGTTCTGTAGTTGGCAACATCTAGAATGGTTTGAGGCGTACTTCCAAGTGCAAGAAGGCTTTGATATATGACTTATGGGCAGAACGAAACAACCGAATACATCGCAACACTCGTCACTCACCTGCTACAATCACACGCCAGATAGAGAACACCATCAAAAGCAGAATCACTGCCTACAGATTAGAAAATCCGGTGGTGGCAAGTGAAATTCTCCACCTTTGGTTCTCCTTTAGTTGATCGGAATATCAAAATCCTCTTGTAATGGTCACAACTCACAACAGCAATTCACCTTTCCTTCTTTTGAATACAAGTTTCATTACTCTTAGTTGTATTTGTTTTCTTTACTTTTTCTTATAACAGAATATTTTTTATGGGTTTCAAATATTTAGGTTTTATTAAAAAGACTTTTGAAACGTCTTACTGTCTTAGGCCTCCTTGGATAAAAGTTGTGAAATCATGATTAGTATCATTTTTGTAATATATTTTTACAGAGTTACATGAATCAATATTTTAATGCTGATGTGTAGAGAACATAATTTGTATTCGATTTTGTGACACATTCTGTTTTGAAGGAACTGAGTGTTCTCTATTTTGTAGTCACCTTTCAATTTTCAGGAAATCTACTTATAATGGACGGTTTACGAACAAGCAGTGATAAAAAAAATGTGGTTTTTCATTGACAAAAGAGTTGGATAGTAATGCAAGTGTGTTTCCATAGACATTTAGCTCATATGTTTAAGTTTAATGTCTTTATAGATTGTTTTGGGAGGCTGTTAGGACCAGATCTTCGTTACTCCAAAGACTGTTCTGAAGCTGGATTGGAGTTCCTGAGGATCACCAAAGCTGTGGTCAATAATGTATTTACTCATTTTCTTAAGATGACTGTGTTGTTGTTTTAAAATAAAATTTATGAAATAAAAAACTCAAATATCATATGAAAATAGAAATAATACTAAAGATACAAAATAACAATTGAATTATCAAAAACTTATGAAGCTTGATATCAAAGAACATATATTACATCATAAAATCTGAAAAAATCAAATCTGAAAAAAAATTAAAAAACCAACTTCGCGACGTAGCACGGGTTTAACCTAGTTAATACTTAATACTTAATTCGAAATGCATATATATAGTATATACATCATAAGATATACTCCCTCCGGTTTTATTTATTTGACGTTTTAGAAAGGTTCACTCAGATTAAGAACTCTTGTAATTTGACAACTTTAACCTCACAAATAACATCAATTAACCATCTTATTTTGATGCATTTTTTTTTTTTTACAAACCATTGACAATCAAACAAAAAGTCTTTGAGGTAGATATTGGAGATTTTGTTCCATGCAATCGATACTACAACCCAATGCAACTCTACCTACAAGGAGACGAGTCAATATGAAATTAGTTAATTGGGTTCTCAGATTGGATTCAGATTTTTTTCTTTCTTAAATTGCATATTTGCATGTGTATGTTTGTTTGTGGGATTTTACAGACATTGATTCGAGACTCATCTTTGGGAGAAAAGCTCTTGGAATTCATTGTAGAACAAAAAAGGCAAAAGAAGTTTGTTTTTTCTTTAACTCTTGATTTTAATTTTGAGGATCTGGATTCTAGATTTTTAACTGATTAATTTCTTCTTCTTCTTTTTTCTATGTTTGATCTCAATTTCATCACTGTCCAATCTACAGTTTCATCAGTTTATCTGCATAAGATCTAATTCTCTAAATTATAGATCAATTTTTGTTTTACTAAAAAAAAACTAGAGGGAGGAGAGAGAGTTAGAGGAGATTTGTAGGATGGGATTGATCTGGTGAGAAAGCATATTGGATATGACAGCGATGAAGCAGCAACACATACATATGCTCTTGCTGCTCTCAAGTACAGGGGATCCAACACGGCAACACCATCTGAGTTTTCTGGTAAACTAAAAAAGAATTATACCCTTGATGGATTGATGCATGTTATATTTGTATGCTTATCTCGATTTTCTTGTTTAGATGATATAACATGAATCTAAGTTGAAAAAAAAAGTGACTCTTCAATATTATCCAGCGAGGGAAGAATACTTTCAATTATTAAATAAATAATTTGTTTAGTTTTATTCATTTTATGTATTGTGTTAACTTAATTAAAATTATATTTGGAATTTTATTGTAAAAATCACATTGAAAACCGAGAATGACAAGTAATTTTAAACAAAAAAATATGCTAGAACAACAAGTAAATTAAACCAGAGGGAGTATTGATATAAATTTAATGAATAACACAATGTACAGCATTACAACATTTAAGGCTTCACCTAGATGCAAGTTGTTGCATTAACTATTCGATCCACGTGATTATTCATCCAAATATAGTGTTAAGTGCAAATTAATGTTATGTTTTGTGAAAATTCTCGGGTTACTTAAAGGAAATACATCTTCCAAAATTAAGTACTACGTATAACTTTAGGTATCAAAATTATTCGAATGTGACTTGTACTTCATGTTTCGCTTCGGTTATATATAGATTTTTCTCCTTTTGAAATGTACTAGGAACATATTTTGTGTGTTTGCATATAGTTACGGTTCAGTTTGGATCTAAAACTATCTTAAACTAGTATATTATATGATTATTGTAAGACATAAGTTTAATCTGTTTAATATGACATGAAGATATAATTTTAAAGTTTAATAAAAAATCCGCTATTTTATTTTTATTAAAATACGTGGTTGAACCGGTAACACAACTTTGTTTGTGGAGGTTCGATTTTGAAGTTTTCTTTATTGATTTTTTGTTTTTTTTAAAAACTTTTGATTTGGTCCGATCAATTAAACGGAAATAGACAGCCCCTAATTAAATTTGATTGGATATCTTATTATATATTGTGCATATAACACTAGAAGGTACGTACCAAACAAACTTCTCATTTCTCTCCACTCGAAACGTTCACAACAATGAGAAGTCATCAAACACATTCTTCTTCAGCTGTTTCCTTCATCTTCTTCCTCTTCCTATTGTTCAGCCCCTTCTCATTCTCTACGTCAAAACTAGAACCTGTTAAACGTAACCCTAAAAGGAAACAATCAGTTTCAGCTATTCTCATTTTCGGAGATTCGACCGTGGATCCGGGCAATAACAACTACATCGATACGATATTCAAATCTGATTTTCCTCCCTATGGGCTCGATTTTAAAAACAAAATTCCCACGGGTAGATTTTGCAACGGTCGACTCGCCACAGATTTCATTGGTTAGTGTTGATATATACAATAGAAGTATCTTGATTCTATCTATATAATGAACCTAAATATCGTATATATACGTATGCGTAGCTTCATACCTTGGTGTGAAGGAGAATGTGCCAGCATATTTGGACCCAAATCTTGGAGTAAATGAGTTAATAACTGGAGTTAGCTTTGCTTCAGCTGGATCTGGATATGATCCTCTCACTCCAACCATTACTGTTAGTGTCCAATCTCCATCTTTATTCTCCTCTTTTAAATTTTTGGACATAATTAAGAACGTAAAAAAAGAATTATATACATGAAGGTCGTTATTTTAGTATTACCATAACCATATTGTTGCTATTATAAGTCTTCTATACCTAAATCGAAGATCAAATATATATGATGGTTTGAGTATAAATTTCAAGATGATTATTACTATATTATTTCGTCAACTGGCCTTGTCTAAATTAACCAAAAAATTAGGATAGAGTTCCAGAATCTAAATTACATTTGTAACGACTACATTTGAGGATAATATATCGATGCTCATTGCCCAATATGGAAAGTACATATTACAGTAAAATCTCTATAAATTAATAAAGTCGGGACCATGAAATTTTATTAATTTGTAGAGGTTTTAATTTATCGATAAATTAATAATTATTAATTTATCGATAAATTAATAAAATATTAATTTATGAATAAATTTTTAATTTTCATAATTTTGAAAATTTTATATTACAGTAAGATACTTTTGTTATTATTCATATTTTTAAAGAATTTCTTAATTTATAATCTTGGATATTGTAATTGCTAAGTTTATAGTTTAGAGTTTAGGTAAAAATGATAAATGTTAGAAGTTTAGAGTTTAGAAGAAATTACTATTAATATCATTCATGGTAATGATGAAATCAAAGAAGATCTTGAGGTAATTTTAGAACTAATTACATGTAAAAAAACAATTATCGTATCTAAGACTGCATAATTTTTGGATGTGATTTGAAAAGATGACAATGAAAAAGATTAGAGATGAACTCCAATAAAAATGTAAATTCAGGAATATACAAACAACAATAGAGTTATATTTCACAAGATTTTCTTATATATATATATATATATATATTATTTAATTATTAATTTATGATATTGATGGACCATATTTTTACATAAGATTTCCAAAAAAAATTATTATCTTATTAATTTATCGAAATGAGTCATTTTTTACATCGGACCAACTCGGGACCAGAAGAATTTATTAATTTATAGCGAGTATTAATTTAAAGAGTATTAATTTATAGAGGTTCTACTGTACATCCTTCAATACTCGAGGATATGAAATTATAGATGTACATATATGAAATTATAAGCAGACATATCATTTATCTGCCGGGCCTATTTCACTGGATTATTAATATATTTCAAGAAAAAATTGAAATCTCATGTGTTTATCCGTGGGTAGTTCTAGAATGTGAAGAAATAAGTAATATAATGACAAAACAAAATCAATCACATGATGTAATTGACGACGACAAATAAAGTATTTTATTTATTTCGTCCTTTCATTCTAGCTTGTGGTAGTTTGTTTAGTCGCCACTATTAGGGTAATTAACTATAGTTTTTTTAAAAAGAGCACATGTTCAAATCACCCAATTATTATTGAAGTAAGATGAAATTATACAAAAAAAAATTATAGCAATTATTGCACTGTGTTATATATTTGGTACACTTTTGGAATAAATAAATGTAAGTATCTTGTTGGGTGTGTTGTTGCTTTCATTGTGGTGTGGTACAGAACGTGTTAGACATTCCGACTCAGCTAGAGTATTTCAAAGAATACAAGAGAAAATTAGAGAGTAAAATGGGAAAAGAAAGAATGGAGAAACACATAGAAGAAGCTCTGTTTGTTGTAAGTGCAGGAACCAACGATTTCGTCATTAGTTATTTCATAGTTCCAATACGAAGGAAGACTTTCACTAACGAAGCTTATCAACAATTCGTTATTTCCAATCTCAAGCAATTTATCCAGGTGAAATTCAGATTTCTTGATTTTCGATATACCTAAAACATCTCTCTCTTTTTATTCTTTTTCTAATTTCAATGTTCAATTTTTATTCAGTCAATTATGATTTGTACAAATTAAGAAAAAAAATTCTTAAACACAAAATTATAGTCTATATATAACCTCATTTTGTTTTGTATTGGTTTGAATATTAATTCGTTCAAATACTGTTTTCTAAATAAAATGTAGTTAATTAATTAATAATAAGATTCAAAAAAATTATTTATATGATTAGTTTAGTTTTAGGTTTTTCATATAAATCTAACTTAGAATTCTAAAATCGAAATTTATAGATAAATATATTATAACAGCACAAAAAAACAAGTTTAAGTTCAAGATACCACAATTTTGATAAATTTCCAAAATATATATACCACAAACATTAGGCCTATCAAAAGTACTCTCAAGTTTATATAGGATACTAGATTAGGACCCGTGCTAGAGCACGGATTGAAATTTCTTTTATTTATATTATAATTTTATAATAAAATACGATTCTGAAGATCATGATTAATGCTAGATTAGGACGTTAGAAACTTTTAAAATCAATCATATAAATTATATTTTATTCTAAAATTATAATATAAATAAAAAGAATTTCAACCCGTGCTCTAGCACGGTCCTAATCTAGCATTAAGATTTAATTTTTAATTTCTGAATACGATCCCGAAGATCACGATTAATCTTGTTAAATTAGCGAGATTTGATTACTTTTTATGATTGTGAGTATATTTTTATCCCTTTAATAACTTTTTTTATTGATGTGGTTTATCAATAAAATCTGTGGAAAATAAATTGGTAATATTGTGATTCTAGATATTTGGAACCATATACGTGATCTTCCGAAATAAAGTTTGGAATATCCATGAACTATCAATTTAGAATAACTCGTTTAAGATTTTCTGTTACAATTAAGGTTTTATTTGTTACAATTAATATATGAATTAATTTACAATATATGTATAACCTATTTGTAACCATTTATTAAAATTATAAAGTCTACCAAAATAATGTTGTGTACTTCCGTTTTATTATAAAGGGGATTAAGGATAACAATATTATCCTAAAGTTTTATATATAAATTTTTTCTTAGACTCGATAAATTAGTGATGTTTTTGGATTTTTTCATTTTTTTTAAGATCGTAACTTTTATTAAAGGAAACATAAAGTGTACGTTTAGGGAAATTTTTTTAAATTGATTTATTTTATTTTTGAAAAAATTATTTTAAAATTGTTATGTTTTCGGTTTGACTTGAATCTACTAAGTGAAACACACTTACATTCATGAGTACAGTTAAATTAAGTTAAACATTTGACTTCGGGCTTCGCGCTCTCATTCGAATTGTTAAAATTAGCTTCTCCAGTCCTTTCAGAATTTTACGGTTTCAGTTGTTCGGTTTAGATTTGACTGGTTTTTTTAAAAAAATTTTCCTTTTGGAAAATCGATTATTTTGTTTAACGATACAGTAGATTTAGAAAATGAAAACACTTATATGTATTGTGGATATATATGGTTAGGGTTTATGGAAAGAAGGAGCAAGAAAGATAGTGGTGGTAGGTTTACCACCAATTGGGTGTTTGCCGATTGTTATAACATTATTCTCCGGCGAAGCATTGACTAACCGTCGTTGCATTGACCGTTTCTCTGCCGTGGCTACAAACTATAATTACCTCTTACAAAAAGAATTGGGTCTTATGCAAATGAGTTTGGCCGGATCCAAGATCCTTTACCTTGACGTTTATAACTCATTATATGAGATCATTCATGATAATCACAAATTCGGTACGTAATAGTTCGGACACAATTTTTAATTAGTTGAGTTATCATTATATTTTAGTCTATACATTTTGATCTTTAGGACTTATGGTTTCTGTTAGAGTTTAGACTTTAGGATATGTGGTTAATTAAGATGTTTATTTTTACACTATTTTGTTAATGTACAAACATGAAACATTTAAACTATTTTCTACTTCTTTACAAAATTTAAGCTATATCATTAATTTTCAACTTTATACAAACTATGGATCTATAGTTATTAGTAAAGTATTCCATTATCATATTAATAAAAAATAATATCTTTTAAAGATTACGATATTTTTGCATTGCCACGAGTCATAAATTTGGTTTCAAAGATATAGTAAATATTTTTATTTTCTGTATGTTAGGGTTTGAGGAAGTAAGCAGTGGATGTTGTGGAAGTGGATACCTAGAGACATCGTTTCTGTGTAATCCAAAGTCATATGTGTGTCCAAATACATCTGCCTATGTCTTTTTTGATTCTATCCATCCAAGTGAGAAGACTTACTTCCATGTTTTTAAATCTCAACGACGAATCTATGATTCTATTATAGAATTATAGATTGTTTCTGATTATGATCACTGAATCACTATTGGCTAAATTGATGTCAATAAACTCAGACTTTTTTCTTCCATTATTAGTGATGAGATGTGCTGATAGTCTATGTATTAATATTTCAAGTTGAAATAAAATATATTAATGTTATACTATATAACTATATATGATTTTTTGTATTTTTGGTTAAGCTTCTATAATTAATCATAGAAAATGAAGTAGAATATGTAGTGTGATGACTTGTCATGTTGTGACGTTTGGACTGGATAGAAGTGAGAACTGATGTAAGTATCTGAGAACCAAAAACAAACAAAAGCATATCATATCGAGAAATGGACAGTCACGTACAAATATGATTTTTGTTGTACATGTAAACAAAATGGTGGGGTTTGGATTCGACTGATTTTATTTTGTTTTATGATAAAAAATAATACTCCTATTATATGAATATGATTATTAATGCTTAGGTTAATTGAAAGAAGGAACAAAACAAATAAAAGTGGCCGGTTTACCACCAATTGGGTGTTTACCGATTGTTAAATTTTTCTCCGGCGAAACATTGACTAACCGTCATTGCAATGATCGGTTCTCCACCGTAGGCACAAATTACATTTTTCTCTTAGTTTCTTACAAAAATAATTGGGCTTCATGCAAATGATTTTGGCCCATCTAAGATCTGAGATCATATACCTACCCCATCTTCGGTCCGACATCTTTTACCTAATTAACTTTTTTTTAGAAAAATGTGATTTTTTTTGTCATCACTGAATCCAGGAGCCTCGATCCATAATCAATCTCTATTATGCAGAGTGATATAATTTAGTGTAGTTGAGCTTTGGATCGCTCCTAGAAGTGATGCTGTAACCACTTGAATAAAAATTCTCCCTCTTGTGAAGTGATTTTAGTGTAGTGGTCAATGGTAAGTCCTTAATGTATAAAGCATATCACACTAGGGATCGAGTCCGGCTTCCTACGAATGTAGGGATTAGGCTAATAGACCGGCCTGTTGTGAAAAAAAAATTCTCTCCCTTATTTTTTTTTTGTCAAAAACTCTTCCTCTTCAAAAGGTAATATACATTGATAAATTTATAAATTTGTTATACAATTGGACCTACAGCCAAAGTGGAGGTGAAAAACACTTAATTGACGTCTATGACTATAACACACCCTACAAACTAGGCCTGGGCATTCGGTTAAATCGGTTCAGCTTATTTGGAATTCTAAAATTCTGCCGAATTGAACCGAATAAAACTTTGGTTCGATTCGGTTCGGAAGTTGGTTATTTTGGTTCGGTTATTAGGTTTAAAATCAATTCCGAACTAAACCGAATTTAAATCTATTTCGGTTAATTCGAACCAAATTAGACCAACATAAAAGATAAAAGGCTCAAATTAACATTTTTACATTTACAGACCAATAGTTAATGGGCCAAATCTAAGCCCAAATTCAACAACATATCCAAACCCATTAAAAAATTAGGGTTGATGATTGACTCTCTTGCCGCCTCTCTTGTTAGCGACGGTGACGGCATGGGTCCGATGTATTCTTCCACGTACAGCCAACGACCTCTGTCCTACCATCATCATAATCACATGCAATCAACAATCCATCATAAAAAACAGAAAAAAAAATAGAAAAACAAAAACAAAAAATTTGAAAACCGATAAGATCTGAAGACTTACCAGTGAATCTAGTCTTGAGTTAGGTGATGAGAAGGCTGGTAAAGACGAATCCACTGATAAACACATGCCATGGATCAATGTTGAGTGAGAAATGATGTCGCAGGGGAGGAGAAGAAGAAGATAAACAATAGATAGTGAAGAATAAACTTAAGAAGGAATGAAGAAAGGAGGAGTCCAAGAAAGGAGAAGAGAGAGAAGACCTCTTCTCTTTTCGCAGTACAGAAAAAAAAAAGACAAGAAATGAAAGTAGACCTAGGATTTTTGTCTTTTTATATGATCCTTCCTAAGCCGAGAAACCTGATCGGTTACTGTCTGTCAAACCGAACCGAACCGTGAACCAAACTCCAATTAAAGTTCCGCCGATCGGTTTACATCTAATAATTGGACATAAACCGAAACCGAATAAACTCGGTTCTTTCGGTTTGGTTCTTTCGGTTTGGTTCTTTCAGGTTGAACCGTTTGCCCAGGTCTACTACAAACAAACAAAAAATAGATTGTTGTGTACAAAAAAAATAGACTTTTATGTGCACACACTACAAGAAATATGGGCATTGATAGCAGAAAAGCATAGTACAGTTTTTGCAAGTGTTATTGTTGATAAAATTTTAGAAATGAATCTATATAATAGCGCTTTTAAAACGCTACACCTAAAAATATGTAAGCGGGAATCAAAAATCATTCTTTCCGCCAACACTTAGTAAAAATTGACTAAAAGTCAGTCCTTTTGCCACTACACGTAGAACCTCTAGACCATTTTTTTTCTAAACCAACGAAAACCTGAATCGTTTTATTTTCTCTTTTCTCTTCCTCATCTCCTTCACACTTCTTCTTCCTCTCTAGGGTTACGAGTAGGGAGAAGCCAAGGTTTTGGCTAAGCAGCCATGAGTGAGACAAGAGATAAGCATTGCATACCCAGATCCGTTTCTTACAACCCAAATTCTTCGTTGTTGTTCTCCTTTAGCTCTGTAAAGGAGAGATGTAGTATAAGGCTATATTTGTAATTAGTACTTGTCAAAAACCTATGTACTAAGTCTATATATATTGTACCCTTGTCTTATGAATGAACATACGATCCTTTCATAATATGGTATCAGAGCAGCAAAGAGTTTAAAAACCTAAAAAAAATTTGGTCGCCGCCTCTTTTTCTTTTTCTTCTTATTCTCTCTTTCACCGACCATGTCTGCTACTTCCGAGATTGTTGCTCCTGCTGATGCAACATCCCTTGTTAACGTTAATATGTCTAACGTTACCAAACTCACATCCACTAATTTCCTGATGTGGAAACGCCAGGTTCATGCCTTATGCAATGGCTATGATCTGGCCGGATATCTTGATGGTTCCACCGCTGCGCCGGAGGCAACTCTCACCACTGATGGCGTCTCTTCCGCCAATCCAGCTTACAAGCACTGGCAGCGACAGGATCAACTCCTTCTCTCCAGTCTTCTTGGTGCTATCTCTCTCTCGGTCCAGCCTTTACTCTCCAAGGCTAACACTTGTGCCGAGATCTGGACCACTCTCACAACCACGTATGCTCAGCCGAGTCGTGGTAACATACTTCAACTTCGGGAACAACTGAAACAATGGAAGAAAGGTACAAAATCTATTGAAGAATACTATCTTGGTTTCACGACACGATTTGATAAATTGGCTTTGCTCGATAGCCCCATCCCACATGAGGATCAGCTTGACTATATCCTTAATGGCCTTCCTGAGGATTACAAACAGGTCGTTGATCAGATTGTTGGCCGTGACACACCACCGTCGCTGCTGGTTCTTCATGAGAAGTTCATCAATCAAGAACTGAAGATTCAGACGCTGCTTACTGCTTCGTCATCATCTCTTCCGGCCTCGGCTAACTTTGTTTCGCACAAAGGCAACAACAACCGCAACCAATCTCAGTCTCGGTCAAATCATAACAGCCAACAACAACGTCAATTCACTCCTCGGTCTGTCTCGCGTGGTTCTCATGGCCGTGGTTATCAGGGCCGTTGTCAAATCTGTGGTGTTCATGGTCACAGTGCAAGGTGGTGTTCTTAGTTACAGTCCTCTGGTCGCGGCTATCAACCATCGGGTGGAGGCTACTCGACGTCCTCAATGCCACCATGGCAGCCACAAGCTAATTTTGCGGCAATGCCATCGAACAATGGGGACCCTTGGATCTTTGATACCGGTGCGACACACCACTTGACCTCTGATCTTAACAATTTGGCTCTTCACCAGCCATACAATGGCGGCGAAGAGGTTAAGCTTGCGGATGGGTCTGGTCTCCAAATAGCCAACACGGGTTCTGGTTTACTTCCTACACCAACTCGCTCTCTTAAGTTACAAGATATTTTATATGTTCCTGATGTTCGCAAAAATATTATCTCGGTGTATCGTTTATGCAATGATAACAAAGTCACTGTGGCTTTCTCTCCTGCCTCTTTTCAGGTGAAGGATCTCAGCACGGGGGTCCGGTTACTCCAAGGCAGGACTAGGAATGAGTTATATGAGTGGCCGGTTTCTGGAAACACCATCTCCGCATTCGCTGCTTCTCCATCACCAAAAACCGACCTCTCATCTTGGCACTACAGACTTGGTCATCCAAACTTATCCACCTTAAAGACTATTGTTTCTCATTTTTCTTTACCACTTTCAAATTCTTCCCACACACAATTGTCGTGTTCGGATTGTTTTATCAATAAGAGCCATAAATTGCCATTTTATTCAAACACAATAGTCTCTTCTCAACCACTTGAGTATCTTTATACCGATGTGTGGACATCCCCCCTTTTGTCTACCGATCACTTCAAATACTATCTGGTTATCGTTGATCATTTTACGTGATATACCTGGTTGTATCCATTGAAACAAAAGTCTCAAGTCAAAGACGTTTTCATCGCCTACAAGGCATTGGTGGAGAACCACTTTCAGTGCCGTATCCGTACCTTGTACTCGGATAATGGGGGAGAATTCATTGCGTTGCGGTCTTTCTTAGCACAACATGGTATCTCGAATCTTACATCACCGCCACACACACCAGAACACAATGGCCTCTCTGAGCGTAAGCATAGGCACATTGTTGAGACTGGTTTGGCTCTTCTCAATCATGCGTCCGTTCCCAACACATATTGGCCATACGCTTTTTCAACGGCCGTTTATCTTATTAACCGGATGCCAACAGCGGTGTTACATGGTGAGTCTCTGTATGTCAAGCTATTTCAGCAATCACCGAACTACTTGAAGTTGAGAGTGTTCGGCTGTGTTTGTTATCCATGGCTTCGTCCCTACACCAAGACAAAGCTTGAAGCAAGATCCACAATGTGTGTGTTTATTGGTTATTCACTCACGCAGAGTGCGTATTTGTGCTTGGAGGTTTCGACTGGTCGTGTCTATACATCAAGACATGTTCAGTTTGTGGAAGACAGTTTCCCCTTCAGATCACCCTCACCGTCTTCTACCTCCCATGACCAGTGTGACGACAACCATCGACACACAGCCTCCGTCAGTTTCCTTCCATCGCCACTCCCTCATTCCTTGTCGCCTCCGTGTTTGAATCCTCACCCTACGGCTTCCTCTCCGCCGTCATCACCTCCGGTGGCCCCTACTGTCCCACCGTCGCCTCTGTCTTCGTCTCCACCATCACAGGTTAGTCCTCCTAATCCTCCATCTCCTGTGCCGCAGTCCTCGTCACATACTCCACAATTGGATTCTGGTACGTCGTCACACACCCAAATATCAAGCCCAACAAATTCTCAAAATACAGGCCCATTACCACCAAACCCACGAAGCCCACCAACAATAACAAATCCATCATCTCCTTCCCTATCGCATTCTTCCTCTTCTCCGCCATCTTCACCGACTACGACATTGTCCCAACAACACACACCATCTCCCACTCCGTCACCTGAACCAGATCCTATACCACCACCACCAGAAAACCTTCACCCTATGCGTACTCGAGCCAAAAATCGAATTACCAAACCCACACAAAAACTTAACCTTATGGCCGTGACGGCGCCGGTGATACCAACGACTGTGGCTCAGGCGCTAAAGGATCCAAATTGGAGGAATGCCATGGCGGTGGAGATTGATGCACAGCTGTGGTATCGAACGTGGGACTTGGAAAAACCCACAACACCGAAACATGTAGTCCCCTGTAAGTGGATCTTTACTCTTAAATATAGACCTGATGGCTCAATTGAAAGGTATAAGGCAAGGCTGGTGGCTCGTGGATTCAATCAATAGTATGGATTGGATTATTCTGAAACATTTAGTCCCGTGATAAAGTCCACTACTGTTCGGCTTGTGCTTGAGGTTGCGGTCAAACGTAATTGGAGTATCCATCAGGTTGACATCAACAATGCATTTCTTCAGGGAACTCTTACTGAAGAAGTATATGTCTCGCAACCACTGGGATTCGTTGACCGTGATCGACCGGACCATGTTTGCCGCCTTCGTAAGGCTCTTTATGGCCTGAAACAAGCGCCTCGCGCCTGGTATCAGGAACTCCGCACCTTCTTGCTTCAGGCTGGCTTCAAGAATTCAATCTCAGATGCCTCACTATTCACTTACAAGCATAACAATGAGTATCTCTACGTTTTGGTATATGTAGATGATATAATCATTGCTGGACCTTCGACTCTTGTCAAGCCATTTCATGAGTCTATTGCTTCTCGGTTTTCACTCAAAGATCTAGGTCCTCTCAGTTACTTCCTGGGTATCGAAGCAACGCGAACACGGCAAGGGTTACATTTGATGCAGCGGAAGTATATAACTGATCTCCTGGCTCGCACCAATATGCAAGAGGCGAAACC
>NC_025704.1:27575127-27616860 GCF_000633955.1 Camelina sativa | reverse complement strand
AAACATTTAGTCCCGTGATAAAGTCCACTACTGTTCGGCTTGTGCTTGAGGTTGCGGTCAAACGTAATTGGAGTATCCATCAGGTTGACATCAACAATGCATTTCTTCAGGGAACTCTTACTGAAGAAGTATATGTCTCGCAACCACCGGGATTTGTTGACCGTGATCGACCAGACCATGTTTGCCGCCTTCGTAAGGCTCTTTATGGCCTGAAACAAGCGCCTCGCGCCTGGTATCAGGAACTCCGCACCTTCTTGCTTCAGGCTGGCTTCAAGAATTCAATCTCAGATGCCTCACTATTCACTTACAAGCATAACAATGAGTATCTCTACGTTTTGGTATATGTAGATGATATAATCATTGCTGGACCTTCGACTCTTGTCAAGCCATTTCATGAGTCTATTGCTTCTCGGTTTTCACTCAAAGATCTAGGTCCTCTCAGTTAATTCCTGGGTATCGAAGCAACGCGAACACGGCAAGGGTTACATTTGATGCAGCGGAAGTATATAACTGATCTCCTGGCTCGCACCAATATGCAAGAGGCGAAACCGGTTGCAACACCCATGTCTGAAACCAAGAAGCTCACGCTGGATTCAGGAACACCACTTGCTGATCCCAAACAATACTGCATGGTCATTGGGAGTCTTCAATACTTGTCTTTTACAAGACCTGATATTGGGTTTGCGGTCAACCGATTGTCTCAATATATGCATCGCCCAACAAATGACCATTGGCAGGCTGCCAAGAGAGTCTTGCGCTATCTTGCTGGAGCAAGATCACATGGCATTTTCCTCCGTTCTGATTGTCCTTTAACGGTTCATGCATTTTCTGATGCAGACTGGGGCGGTGACAAAGGTGACTGTATTTCGACTAATGCTTACATTGTGTACTTTGGAGGTAGTCCTATCTCCTGGTCCTCAAAGAAACAGAAAAGTGTGGCTAGATCTTCGACGGAGGCTGAGTACCGTGCCATGGCAAATGCGGCATCAGAACTGCAGTGGATTAGCTCGCTCCTTACTGAATTGGGTATTGTCTTACCTGTTGCTCCCGTGATATATTGTGATAACATGGGCGCTACGTATTTGTGCTCTAATCCTGTGTTTCACTCTCGGAAGAAGCACATTGCTCTTGATTATCATTTTGTCCGTGGATATATTCAATCCGGTGCACTGCGCGTTTCTTATATTTCGACACATGATCAGTTAGCTGATGCTATAACCAAGCCCCTCTTACGTCTACGGTTTCATCTATTGGGTAATAAGATTGGAGTCAAACCTCTGCCTCCATCTTGAGGGGGTGTGTAAAGGAGAGATGTAGTATAAGGCTATATTTGTAATTAGTACTTGTCAAAACCCTATGTACTAAGTCTATATATATTGTACCCTTGTCTTATGAACGAACATACGATCCTTTCATAATAAGCTCTTCCTTTACTCTCCCTAGCTCTCATTTTCTCATTAAAATGTCAATTTCATCTCGTCGGAGAAGGTTTGTTGTTTCTCTCTCTCTTTCCCCTTTTGAATCTGGGTTTGGAATTAGGGTTACTTATGTTATTCTTCTTCTAGGGTTTTGAGTCTATTGAGCAAAGGACTGCAAGAGGTTTTACAGATCGAAATCACCGAAGAAGATTTTTCTCACTAGGTATCTCGATCTCAAACCAAATCTATCTTCTTCTGCTTCTGGGTTCACCGAAAATTTCTTCCTTTACTTCAATCGTGGTTTTACCTTATATGTGGTTTCTGATTTTGTTGTTGTGCAAGGACCGACTATGACAGAGGAGTCAACACTTTTTCTCCCGAAGGAAAGCTGTTCCAAGTTGAATATGTCATTGAAGCTATCAAGGTAACTTCTCGATTCCTCCATTGTGGTGTGAGTTCATGGCTATTTCTGAATCAGAACACGGGGGTCTTAATAGCTGGAAAGAATTGACTTTTTTTTGCTTGGTGATTTCATCACCGATTTATTATATTTGGCTTCTGTTTTTCTGGGTGGTGTGGGAGAGGAGATAACTGAGTTGCAAATTGAGATTCAATGTATGGAGAATAAGCAACCGTTAGCACCTAACTCATTCTCAAATCTTGGACCTTGCAGGAGGACTAGTGGCCCTATTAGACGAGCTAAAGGTGGTTGAACTCTTGAGGTGGTTAGTGGTTACTTTTTTGTTTCTAATTTCCTGTTCTTCGGTTTCATAATTTAATTGATGTGTAGAGCGACCTCATTCGATAATGTATCTTATATGCATATGGATTTACTGTTTACATGAATGAAATGATGAGGCTATTCTTATTGTGGCATGTAATTTGTTTCCATCGCTATTCAGGATGAGACACTTAGACGAGCTGTTGACAAGTTTAAGGGGAAGAGGTGGAAGAAAATATGTAAATTTTCTTTCCTTGATCAAAGTCATCAAAGTCAAAGTAATGGTTTCTAAATCTGTTTGGGGAGTGTTTCTATCTATTATTAGTCTCGTTGTTGACTTGTGATTGAATTTGTGTTCTCTTATTTGTTGCAGGTTTTCATAGGTTTCAATTTCAAGTCATGAGTTTGTTAATGGATTTATGTCTACCTTGATTGATTTTTTTCTTTGGTGGGTTTCTCTCAGATCAAGTGTCAGCTATTTTGGTTGAGTCTTGTATTGCTGGTTATGCCGGTGTAACTACAAGCTCCATGGTACGTGTTAGTGTATATTTGCCTTAGTGTCGTGTTAGACTCTTTAACTTTTGATGTGTTTATAAGGTTATTGGGGCAGTAGGTGGCTTAAAGAACTCAAGGCTCAACTCGGCTCAACTCTGTGTCACCAAAGTCACCGAAGGTACTCAAAACAAGCTCTCTAATAGCATATCACTTTGCTGTATCATTTTCTGTATATTTAGGCTATTAATACTTCTTCTTCATGAGTTTGTGTTGCTTAGTTGCAGGTTGAAGCTGATTACGTGATGAGCTTTAGGATATGATCTGTTTATGTATTTTCTAATCTTTGACTTGTTAAATCTCTTTGTTGGGAACTTGCATGAGTGAGGACCACAAGAAGACAGGTCGTGACTCTTGAGTAAGAATGGGTTATATTTAAGAAGCAAGTTGGAGTTCCTGAAGCTGGAGGACTTCAAGAAGGCGAAGGAGAAGGTTATATTTAAGAAGCAAGTTGGAGTTCTTGAAGCTTTTAACGTCTGTTCATGAACTTTTTTCGATGGTATGTAGTAAANCTTCAATCGTGGTTTTACCTTATATGTGGTTTCTGATTTTGTTGTTGTGCAAGGACCGACTATGACAGAGGAGTCAACACTTTTTCTCCCGAAGGAAAGCTGTTCCAAGTTGAATATGTCATTGAAGCTATCAAGGTAACTTCTCGATTCCTCCATTGTGGTGTGAGTTCATGCCTATTTCTGAATCAGAACATGGGGGTCTTATTTTGTTTAGTATCGCTATAAACCCTAAATATATTAATAGCTGGAAAGAATTGACTTTTTTTTGCTTAGTGATTTCATCACCTATTTATTATATTTGGCTTCTGTTTTTCTGGGTGGTGTGGGAGAGGAGATAAGTGAGTTGCAAATTGAGATTCAATGTATGGAGAATAAGCAACCGTTAGCACCTAACTCATTCTCAAATCTTGGACCTTGCAGGAGGACTAGTGGCCCTATTAGACGAGCTAAAGGTGGTTGAACTCTTGAGGTGGTTAGGCGCACCAATAACCTACTGTGGATTTGGATGAATAGTTTTATTTGCCCAGTGAGGAGTTAGGATTGATGCTCTGCAGGGCCAGCTTGGGGTCTGTTTGGGCGGCTAGCAGTGAGGCTAGTGGATTAGCAGTGAGGCTAGTGGGGTCCACGGGACGGATTGTCACAATGTTATTTTTGGATTTCTGGTAGGATTTGGGTATTTTCGGGTTTCATCCAAAGCCTCAAATTATATTTTAGGTTCGATTAGATTTGTAATTTTTTAATCCAAACCAAAGTAAAAAAAAACCCGAAATCAATCCGAATTCAGAAAAAAATGAAATCAGTCCAAATTCATTAAAAATGATTATAATCATAAAAAAAACCAAGGTTATCAAACCAAATTGAAGTCATGAAAAGAAAAGAATAATTCTAAATAATAAAACACCAAATTTACAAGCCTATAATTTTTGACTTCTTAAAACATCAAATTAGATCAAATTCAAAGTTAAAACTATATAATCTATCTAAACTAACATATGAAATTGACATACTTAAAAATGAAAACTAATTTATCTTGTAATAGTGATGCAATCTATTGTTAAAGATATATATAACTTTGGATAGTTTTAATTATTTGTTCAGGTGTTCGGATATACCCAATCGGGTTTAGGTACCCGTTTCATTTACTAAAAGCATCTAATCGGATATTTTTAAAATTCAGATTCGGTTTTAGATCATGTATTTTTAATCGGATTCGGATATTTTATCCAGCCCTTGACCGGTCCATTTTAAACTCTCAGTAAAATTACTAGTAAAAAGAACCGTTAAATATTGAAATAATCTCTGCTAGGCTGATAAACAAAAGTTTAAACTCTTATTACCATAGATGAAATAAACTTTGCTATGCTGGTACACAAAAGTTCAAACTGAAAAACAAATTGATAGTCTCCCATGATTTGATATCTTAGTTAAAATTAGCAAATCTGTCTTAACTGAAAAACAAAAAAAAAACTGCAAATGCAAAAATAGGGACGTATATGTTGGTTATTAATACATGAAAGGAAAATCAAGTCTAAACAACAAAAAAAAATGAAAAACCTCACAATCTTCCTACTTGTTTTTAGTCTTTGTATGTTTGGTCATGTATCTGGCGCTGGAATTAGGATCGTGAACGAACTCAAAAATAAGAAATCCCTTTGGATGAGATGTTATTCTAAAGATGACGTACTAGGTCCAACAATAATACCAAATGGAGGGCATTTTACAGACTATTTCTTTCATAATTTATTCGGTACGACGCGTTTTATGTGTACTTTAAAACAAGGACCTGGATTTAAACACAGTCAAAAGCTTTAGAGCATTTAAAAAGTCTGGCTTATGGGAATGGAGAGCAAGAGAAGATGGAATATATTTAAGAAGAATATACAAGGCGAGATTTGATGATAGTGCAGAGAATCTGCATAAAGAGCATAATTGGATACTTTAAAACATTAACAAACTTCAATACTGTTAACCAAGACATCGCATCTGTAAAAGTACAGCTTCATTATCTCTTTATTGGTCTACATGACAATTCTTTTTTTTGTTTGGTATTGACAATTCATTATATATATATATATATATATATAGTATATTTCCTCAGTTCATGATTTATATAAATTGAAAAAATAACACCCAAATTATATTTAATATTTCTTAATTATCGTTCTTTTACTATGTATAATGGTATTTAAGAAGAAAAAAAACATTTATCTATAGTTAGCTCATTTAAACTTCTTTATAATTTCAACTAAATTTATGTGTGACTCTACTATATCAATTGGAACTCACAAAATTATATCTATTGCAACATGCAAATGAATATATTTAGAAGCTTGAGTGAACCAATGACCTCTACAATTGTGATTTTCATATCTAATTTTTTTTATTACAATCTGGTTAAGTTAATTAGAGAACTGAAAGTGAAAGTTTATAAAAGAAACAAAACAAGTCACATTGTCCCAATGGTAAAGGGAGGTAATTCCCGCCACTTGGGTTCGAGTAATCACTACAAGAAATATGGGCATTGATAGCAGAAAAGCATAGCGCAGTTTTCGCAAGTGTTATCGTTGATAAAATTTTATAAATGAATCTATATAATAGCGCTTTTAAAACGCTATACCTAAAAATATGTAAGCGGGAATCAAAAATCACACTTTCCGCCAACACTTAGTAAAAATTGACTAAAATTTAGTCTTTCCCCACACAAAGAAGCTCCAGAGTCAAAAAAAAAAAAAAAAAAAAAAAAAAAAAAAAAAAAAAAATTCTAAACCAACGAAAACCTGAATCGTTTTATTTTCTTCTTTTCTCTTCCTCATCTCCTTCACACTTCTTCTTCCTCTCTAGGGTTAAGAGTAGGGAGAAGCCAAGGTTTTTGCTAAGCAGCCATGAGTGAGACGAGAGATAAGCATTGCATACCCAGATCCGTTTCTTACAACCCAAATTCTTCGTTGTTGTTCTCCTTTAGCTCTTCCTTTACTCTCCGTAGCTCTCACCTTCTCATTAAAATGTCAATTTCATCTCGTCGGAGAAGGTTTGTTGTTTCTCTCTCTCTTTCCCCCTTTGAATCTGGGTTTGGAATTAGGGTTACTTAGATATGTTATTCTTCTTCTACGGTTTTGAGTCTATTGAGCAAAGGACTGCAAGAGGTTTTACAGATCGAAATCACCGAAGAAGATTTTTCTCACTAGGTATCTCGATCTTAAACCAAATCTATCTTCTTCTGCTTCTGGGTTCACCGAAAATTTCTTCCTTCACTTCAATCGTGGTTTTGCCTTATATGTGGTTTCTGATTTTGTTGTTGTGCAAGGACCGACTATGACAGAGGAGTCAACACTTTTTCTCCCGAAGGAAAGCTGTTCCAAGTTGAATATGTCATTGAAGCTATCAAGGTAACTTCTCGATTCCTCCATTGTGGTGTGAGTTCATGGCTATTTCTGAATCAGAACATGGGGGTCTTAATAGCTGGAAAGAATTGACTTTTTTTTGCTTGGTGATTTCATCACCGATTTATTATATTTGGCTTCTGTTTTTCTGGGTGGTGTGGGAGAGGAGATAACTGAGTTGCAAATTGAGATTCAATGTATGGAGAATAAGCAACCGTTAGCACCTAACTCATTCTCAAATCTTGGACCTTGCAGGAGGACTAGTGGCCCTATTAGACGAGCTAAAGGTGGTTGAACTCTTGAGGTGGTTAGTGGTTACTTTTTTGTTTCTAATTTCCTGTTCTTCGGTTTCATAATTTAATTGATGTGTAGAGCGACCTCATTCGATAATGTATCTTATATGCATATGGATTTACTGTTTACATGAATGAAATGATGAGGCTATTCTTATTGTGGCATGTAATTTGTTTCCATCGCTATTCAGGATGAGACACTTAGACGAGCTGTTGACAAGTTTAAGGGGAAGAGGTGGAAGAAAATATGTAAATTTTCTTTCCTTGATCAAAGTCATCAAAGTCAAAGTAATGGTTTCTAAATCTGTTTGGGGAGTGTTTCTATCTATTATTAGTCTCGTTGTTGACTTGTGATTGAATTTGTGTTCTCTTATTTGTTGCAGGTTTTCATAGGTTTCAATTTCAAGTCATGAGTTTGTTAATGGATTTATGTCTTTGGTGGGTTTCTCTCAGATCAAGTGTCGGCTATTTTGGTTGAGTCTTGTATTGCTAGTTATGCCGGTATAACTACAAGCTCCATGGTACGTGTTAGTGTATATTTGCCTTAGTGTCGTGTTAGATTCTTTAACTTTTGATGTGTTCATAAGGTTATTGGGGCAGTAGGTGGCTTTAAGAACTCAAGGCTCAACTCGGCTCAACTCAGTGTCACCAAAGTCACCGAAGGTACTCAAAACAAGCTCTCTAAAAGCATATCACATTCCTGAAGCTGGAGGACTTCAAGAAGGCGAAGGAGAAGGTTATATTTAAGAAGCAAGTTGGAGTTCCTGAAGCTTTTAACGTCTGTTCATAAACTTTTTTTGATGGTATGTAGTAAATATTGTATAAGACTTGGTTTGATGACTTGTTGTAGTCTAAAATATGGTATGTATGTTTACTAATAACTAGGTTCGAACCCGCGGTACACCGCGGGTCAAATGTTTTATAATTTTTAGATTTTTGATCTTTTATGTTTATTACTAAGTAAATTTTAGTTTACAGTTATTTCTTATATTAAAAATAAAAAAAAATTCAAATTATTAACTTTTAAAAGCTATAATTACTAATTTGTATATGATCAGTTTGTTTCATATTATAGAGTGTAGTAGCACCATATAGTAATACCCGTTATTCATACTTGCCCCGTTTATTAACCTACTTTATTAATGTAATAGTAGATCCATATTTATGTAGTCTATCCGATTTACAAATATATACAGTATAAACAAATGGTCATCATTTATCCGATATATATAGAGTCACAATATTTTGGAGGTCTCGTGTCTCCACCTACACAAAATCAAGGTACTAACTACATTAGTAACTACAAAATCAAGGTGCCAAATTTCCAAATTCAAACAGTCGAATTAATGATTTGGTTAACCTAATTTTGGAAATATACTTTGAATAATTCTATTTTAATTAATATTGATTAATCGGTTTAAAGAATATGCTTTAGATTAATCGATTTAAGAAAATTTATAAAATCATTATTTTTAAGAAAAATAATATAGTTTAACGCGTAGTATATAGTTTTAGATATTGAGAGTAATTCTACTAATGTATCATAGTCTACTGGCTCAAGGGTTGTTGTTTTGATAGTCGTAGGTGTTGAGTTCGAACACAACTATCACACATTTAACTTCAATTTTGTTTTGTTTTATATATGGTAAAATGACAATATTACCTTCGTCTTCTTCCTCAATCGATCTCTGTAAAAACCGAAACCTAAGTCCTGATTTTCATATGTTCTTCTTATTATCTCTATTTTCTATACAAAATATGTTAGATCCAAAACTTAATTATTGATTTCTATGTTAAGAACAAAGATATGTTTTTTTGTAAAGATTTTGAGTTTTAAATTGTCATGATATATAAATAATAACTCCATCGAACACATCATGACTGATTTAATAATTCAAATTAAAGATCTGTTTTATTGTTTACCGACTGAAGAAGCAATTATCCAAAGAGATTCAATGGAGATGATGAAAGAAAGAAAAATTGATAACGCGCTTAAAGATCCTACACAAGCACGCGAATCTTCTCTAAACGGGTTGGATTTTTTAATTAAAATTGTTAATCTCAACTTTACCCTTTTTAATTTCAATTAACATTCTCCTTAATGTTCTATTGAGTGGCAATTGCTGTAAATAAAACCAACATTTTAGACATTTTTTAAAATGTACTTCTCTTTTAATTATAAGAAGATATATTTTTTTAATAAATTCATAATTTATTAAACTGAATTACAATGTAAATTTTGTGCTAGAATAAAATAATTATATCAACAATACATATCTATAGTTGACAAAACCATAGTACAAATATTTTGCTACTATTAATTATAATATGGTACATAAAAAACGTTACTAATAATTTTAATATAACAATAACATAATGCTATTACAGAGATACAAATAATAGCATAGGAAAAAAACGCTATTGTATGTGTCCCCTCTAAGATAGCTCCGGCAAAGACAGCCTTTACGAAATTGCTATTAAAACGATATAATAGCGTTTTTCGTGTGCTAAGAATACGCATATTTCTTGTAGTGACACACCAACAAAAACAAAATAAAAAACAGACAAACAAAAAAAACAATGCCGTATAAAACAACCTGGCCTGTTTTTTATTTATTTTAAATATTCTATTATCTAGCGATTCCATACTCACTAGCAACCTAACCACAATCAAACAACAGCGGATAACATAACCAACATAACTCATGTCATTAAACAAATAAAATGAATAGCAAATAACCAATAGCAATTCCAAAGCATAAATCCTATAATAAGCACAAAGCAAATAACCGAGCCTCTAGAACATCCTCTTCTTTATAGCTTTGATTCTACGATCACACTTTTCCTTTACCTGCGCCACAACACAAAAAGAGGTGTAAGTATTACCAAAAATACTTAGTGAGGCAATCCTCCCATCTATTGGACTATACACACAAGCGATAAGATCTTTCATGCCACAATCAACAAACAATAAAACAGACCAGGCAATATACAGAGCAAACACATCATCAGCCACTGCTGAAGGTTGGTGTCAATCGACACTGACACCTGACGAAGGTTATATCGATTGACGCACACCCTTTGTCGATCGATGCAGTCTCTTGGTGTCAGATATTCCCCGAAATTCCTAATTGCATCGACCAACACCTCCACATGGCGTCGATCGATAATCGTAGATTTCTCTCGCCGTCTTCGCATTGGTGTCGACCGACACACTCCTTGTGTCGATCGACACTCATGTAGAGCATCGCTTCTTCTGGATCAGAAATTCCGAATCTCGCCTCCAAACTTCTCTAATTTGTCCCACACGATCTCATGAGCGAATCCAAGTCTCAGGGGCCACGAAAAACGCATAGAACTCAAAAGAAAACAATCACATAACACACAAAGTCACAGAAACAGAGATCTTAGCTTAGATATGCCATGGTCATGCACTCACCTTAGCCAAAATAAAGAGATCTAAGCCCAAACGACAAAGCTAACACCACAACAACCTTCCCACCATGTCCCTAGCCTTGAATCCTACTCTCCAAGAAGAAATTCACCAACAGAGATAAAAAAACATCCAAAACCTCAAGGACACTCACAGAGACTTTTGTTCTCTTCTTTCTGTGTAGAGAACTGATGAAAAACGGCTAAAAGGAAGGGAAGGAAGTCGTGTTCTCGCTTATAACTCGAGTCTTAGGGATCTCCTAAACAAACTACGCAAATCTGAGAATTAAAATCAAACCGGTTTGACCCATCCGCATAAGGTGTCGATCGACGCCCTTACCGAATGTCCACAATTCGGTTCACTGGTATTACACCATATAAAAAACAGATTGTTATATACAATATATTTTTTAATATGATCGAAATAATTTCTTCATTTAGAAATTTTAGTGATATAGTTTATATCATTTCAATATAACTATTTTTTAAACCAAATCATTATTTTCTAAAATATGTTGTATTTACTGACTTATGATTTACTTACGAATATTCTATCAGTATATCGTTATTAATTGAGAAATTACTTCCATTTATTCTTTTTTCACGTATATACGTTATAAGTGATGCATGCACCAAACCTAAAAAATGACATATATATATATATATATATTTACATATGATATCTTTAGTTTTTTTTTTGAATCTTTAATTTTTTTATTAGTACTCTTCATTTTCATGTGTTGGTTTCACACGAACGTAAGCGACTCTACTATATAATACTTTTAAAGGAATTTAAATATATATATATATATATATATATATATATACATGTATATATATATATATATATATGCAAATTATAATTAAAACAAAAGCAAAAAGCCAAAATTAAAAAAAAATGAAAAAGAAAAAAAACAAAAAAAAGAAACATTTAAGTTTTAAGTTGAGAACATAAAAACTAAAATAGATAAACGCAAAATAGCAATAATTTAATTAAACAATATGAAAATCATAATAGTTAATTAAAAAAAAATCAAATGTAGTAGTGTTATTACGTTCTCTAATGTGGTTTTTAATCAATATTCATCGATTTTTGTTTTGATGTCTCAAACTTATACTTAAATCTTTATATTTTTATTATTCTAAATATTTATCTATTATTTTCTTATATTTTTGCTGGCGGATCAAACCAAATGCAATTCAAAAGTGGTCCTGTGACACCCCAATTTACGGAGAGGTTTAAAAGAATTGATTTGGCCATCTATGTCACCAAATTGCACTTATCTTTTCGTTCAAAGGTCCTGAGAGAACTCTAGAATTAAAAGCGTGTTTATGCTGGAGTAGTCTTAATATAGGTGACCTTCCGGGAAGTGACTGTCGAAACTGTGCGAGTGAAGACAAAAACACGGGGAAATATCATTTGGTGATTTGTAGGGATGGTAACAAGTCTTTAAAACCTCCCGGACGTAGAAAACCGGTCTTCGGATATGGATGGGCTCACGGGATTAGTGAGAGGACGTGAGGTCTACTAAGGAAGGTGGACCCATGGACTGAGATTGGACATGGGGCCCACTAAGAGGTGGCGGTCGGGGCGTTAAAGTGGTATCAGAACTGAACCTAGTCGTGTGTGGAGTCGAGTGGGCTCACACCATCGGGGGTGACGATCTTGGTGCGCAACGAGGACATTGCGATCTGTTAGTGTGGGTGAATTGTGACATCCCGGTTTGCGGAGAGGCTTAAAATAATTGATTTGGCCACCTATGTTACTAAAGTGCACTTATCTTTTCGGTCAAAGGTCATGAGAGAACTCTAAAGTTAAACGTGCTTATGATGGAGTATTCTTAGGATGGGTGACCTTCCGGGAAGTGACTGTCGGAACTGTGCAAGTGAGGACAAAAACACAGGAAATATCATGTGGTAATTTGTAGGGATGATAGCAAGTCTTTAAAACCTCCCTGACGTAGCAAACCGGCTTTCAGATTTTGGTAGGCTCACGGGCCTAGTGAGAAGACGTGAAGCCCATTAAAAAAGGTGGACCCATGGATTGGGATTGGACATGGGACACCACTACGAAGTGGCGGACGGGTCGTTACAAGTTCGAGTTTCTTTGTTCTAGCAAACCAAACCAAATCATTGGTTACCAAGCGTTGATGATTGTGTGATTTAAGATATTTAGTTTAGTTTAAATCTATTCTTTATAAAGTAGAATTCTATACCCCCTTTAAAATAATTGTCATTTAAAGCTTAATTTTCTTTTTCAGTTTAGTTGTTGTTTTCGTTTTCTAATGTCATTTTTAGTAAAAAATTATCTCATTTGTCTATTATTGAATGAATAAAATATTAAATTTTTTAGAATTTTAGTAATAGACATAAAGAATATTTATTTATTTTCTTAATTTATATTAAAAGCTCTAGAACGATAACTAATTAGAAAAGGAGGAACCGAGGAAGTATCCTACTATATTAATTGAGAAGTACAAATATGAAACTAACCTTAAAATGTGTAAAAAATTACATTCAATTGCCATTAGAAAAAATTAATTAAGCTTAATTAACTAACTTAAATAAATATAATTAATTAAAAATAAAAAACACTCACAAATCAAATATTAAAAAATTTAAAAAAATATTTTCTCTCTCTAATAAATTATGGACGAAATTACTAATTATTTTTAAAAAAATATAAATAAACCAATCAGAATTTTAAAAACTAAGATTTTGTATCCAAGTATACAATACAATTATTTTTAATAACTAAATTATGATTCTCCTATCATCTTTATTTTATTTTATTTACAAATTGTTTGAAATTTTCATATAATACTTATAATTAATAAAATGCATATTTTTTTCTGCATATGTTGTGATTTAAATTTTTAAAAACGAAAAAATATTACTCAATGTATGAAAATGTGTGTTTTAATTTTACATTGGCGGGTTGGTAAAACTAAATTTATATAAATGATAATTTAATATTTTTTATTTGCTCACAATTATAATATTAAAATTACTATTTTATATTTCATAAAATAATGATGCAAATACAACAAATAAACAATATAAAAATGTAATAATACATCAAAAATAAAATACTATAATATTCTAAAATAATAAGTATTCAAATAGACTAATAGATTTACATAACAATTCAAAATAAATATTATCTCAAACAAAATATTTTTTTTAAATAAAACAATAATTATTATTATTATATTATAAACTTTTTAAAAATATTGACCCGTGCTTTAAGCACGGGATATATCCTAGTGTTGTAATAAACAAGCAAGAACTTCAGATCCTTCAACCTTGTTTTAAAGTTTTGCTTATTTTAATGAACTTTATTTTTGTTCTCTTATTTTATTTTTTTACAGTAATTGTAATATGTACTGATAGAATTGTAGTACTAAATAAATCGTTAAGTTATAAATCTAATAAAGAAAGAGTTTTCATTTTCTATCGGTATATTAGTGTAATATTTCTTCTACTTATTCAGACTAGAATGTTTGAACCATTAAATATAACATTTTAAATCTTTTGCAGTTGCATACTCGAATTTTACATAAATCATAATAGTAATACGAACATAAAGTATATTCTAAACAAGGAACTCTTCACCGATGGATGCAATTGCCTTCTTGACAATTATTTGATACATTCTTTGTGTTGGATGGACTGCGTCCCAAAAAACATATTTGGTAGACTCTTTGCATACTGGCATATCTTTGCATGTCTCTCCATATTCGTATGTACCTGTTCCACAACAGCCTTTCGAAGCCTCGACAAAACCTATAAATTAAAACCAAAAAGAACATAAATTAAACCGTACGTATATCAAAGTTGTGTTTTAACTTTTAAAGCAAAGTGATATAAATTCTCACCAAATTTTGTTGGATTTTTGATGGCTTCTTGGATGGTCGAATAAGCATCAACGTAGATGGTTTTCAAACCGATTTTAGACTGGAGAAGCTCCAGATTCTTGATGATTTTGGAGTTAAAGGAGAAAGCGACTTGGTTTAGTTGATCTACACAAGTTTTTTGGCCTTTTAGATATTTAATTAAGGGCATACATCCCATGGGAGGAACTCCCACCACCACCAGCCTCCTAGCTCCAAGCTTATGCAACATCTGTAAAATTAAATAATAACAAGAAAGCTCAAAAGAAGCTATATATGAATCTTCTTTCTTTCGATAATACTAACATGCAATTCGTATCCTTTTTAGTATATGTATATGTGTTTATCATAGCTTATAAAATATCTATATTGACTCGATATACCAAATTAACCCAAACTTAATTCAATTAATAAATAAAGTATACTGTAATAGTTTGAAATATATTTCAAACTATTGAAGGTGGACTAAGTCTGAATCTACGCTTTTCTGGTTTCGCAAACTAATTTCTCCAATGAACATTATACATGTAGTAAAAAATAAAATCTCACTGGACACTCTACTGGTCTAATGTTTCCCAATAAATGGGACAAATTAAGTTGATGACCATGACCATTGTGGTTCTGAAATTATTTTTTTTAACTAACAAAATTTATTGTGATCCATGAACATGTTCCAGAGACCCGACATGAACAAGTCAAAAATTCATACTATCATTGTAGGGTAGAAATTATTGTATTGAAATTTAATTCTCACAACAACCAGATAGAATTCGTATAATTTTCTTTCTACACTGTTCCTCTATTTTTTTCTTTTTCCGTAATTTATGACTTTTTTATTTATTTCTGATTAACTATGAGGACCTACAACATATACACGTACATACTAAGATATTTGTAGAATTACTCAATTCCACTACAACTACATACGCATTTATTTCAGCAGCTAATATTAATTTCAGACACAGACACGTTCTTACATACAAATCAATAAATCCATGCAATAGTTAAAAAAATGTACTCGGCTTTCTTCACAAAAAGAAAAGAAACATGTATATTGACTATGTAAGATATATCGTATATAGACATCATAATTAATGCATACGTAAAGTAACACGAGTTTAGTGGAGACGTAAACATACCTTGGCGTCGTAAAGCATACGACGGGAGAGAAACTCGACGTATTGTTCAACCGTGTATTGCTTTTGTCGAGTAAAATCGACTAAGTAATTTTGAAGAAAGTCATTTGATCCCATACTCATAAGAAATATCGCATTATTTATCAGTTTTGAGCTCTCTAATGGACCGACCAATTTAGTCAGATGAATCTTGTAATGCAAAAAGTAATTGGCTTGCGTTGTGAAACTCCACACGTTCTGTTCAAACCAACAAAATAGTTAAACTTTAGTTCGGTTTTACGTGTGTAAAGAGAATTTCAACTTTTGTTTTTATTAGAAGGTAAAAAAAGACTTGTATATAGGCTTACGGATATATTAGCCGTGAGATCGTCATAGCCAGAACCAGCAGAGGCAAAACTTGCACCGCGAGTTAGATCAGCTTGGGTTAAGGTTGGATCAAGAAAAGCCGGTATGGGAGGATGACCCATGGCCTCCGCTGGGGAAAAATAAAACAGATATATACTTTAGTATGTTCATAAGTAAAGCTTTGATTAACATGTCGAAATTTAATTTCTTACAATAATATAAAGCATACCGATGAAATCGGGAGCGAGTAATCCATCGCATAGTCTGCCAGTGGGTTTATGGTTGATGAAATTTCCACCATAAGGCGGAAAATTCCCTTTCAAATCGGTCTTAATGAAATTATTGTTTCCTGGATCGACACTAGAATCTCCAAACACAAGTATAGATGTCACATTGTGCTTCGCGGCTAGCTGCCGAAGGAGATGAACGTCCAAAGCCACCACTGAAGGTAACGGCTGTAAAGCTCCCGCCACCAAAAGAGTTACAAACGCAACAATCAACATTTTAATAGAAAGAGAAGGACGTGAGACTTTTCTAATTTTATTTAGAAAGTTTCTTTTGAGAGAATTGAAATGTCATATATGGTCTGTGTTAAGGATGCTGTTATATATAGAGGGAGTTTTTTTGACAGCTTGGCGTAATGTTGTTGGTTGAGACATAAAAAGTAATGTGGCCAACAGAGAAATTCAATTTGAGATCTTGGTTAATTTTATGTTATGATATAATCATATCTTTATGATTTTCTTGTCTCTCACTGTCTCACCTATTTTTGGTATCTTATATATATATATATATATATATATATAAGGTTTATAATATTTTACTTATATTTGTCAAAATAATACTCCAACCCCGTACTTCCCTCTTTAGATATGAATCCCAAATTTTAACTAATGTATGTATAAAATGAAGTCATATAATTGAGTTTTCGTTTGGCATGCAGTACAACTACAATTGTTTTGTCACTGTATATTTGAATCGTACCTGCTCAACTAAATTTCATACTAACCTCCCAAATTTAGAAAGTTATAATCAGCATATATATATGTGATAAGTTGACCACCGTCTTTACAAATAGAAGAAAATGCAAAATTTATAACATATTTAAACATGAAGCCCACAATTATTCTTTGTTTTACAATAAGTTTAGTTTTGAGGGTTCTATATATGTATCCACCTTATCTATCGTTTAAGTAAAGTAGGCATAAATGTCGTGTACATTGCGGTGGAGTAATTAACACCGCCATTTTGGCCTTGATGGAAATAAAGATACATAATTAATTAACATCTTAATCTGGTAACCATTAAACCATCTCTTTTATATTCACGGTTTAAACGTTCACTGATTAAACAAACTTATACATCAAATAGTTATACATCAATATAAGATCTTAGCCAATTCTTTATGTATTCATATTTTTTTGGATAGTGACCAAGAGGTAATGTGTCAGTCTCTAACATGTAGCCAGAGGCATCGGTGTCCAACACATTTATGGCTGATTTGTTAAATATGTAAATCACAAATCAGATCATTTGGTAGATATGTAATCATATTGAGAAATTGACTTTTTAAAGCAAATTATAACTTTTTCATTTGCAATAAACATGTAACTGGAGTGCAAGTGCAATTATTTTAAGAGAATTTTTGAGAAATATCTTTTTTGGTGTATCCCTTTTCAAAAAGGAAAAAATGTCAAAAAAAATCCCCAAATTTTAAATTTGGGACGTTTTAATCACCAACTTTCAAGATGCCATTTTAATCACAAAATTTCCTTTGATTTGACCATAAAATAGTAAAGTTCTGTTGACATCGCCATTTTAGGCACGACGTTTATTAAATCCCTAATCCTATAAAAAAACCTCAAATTCTCTCTATAATACCAAAATATCTTCTGCCATCTCTCTATTCCGATGAGTTTAAGTTCAAGCTTTCAGTAAGTGTGGTGTGCCATCGATGGTGTAGAGAGAATTTAGGGTTTTCTTTCTAGGGTTATATATTTGTGAAATTGGAATTGATTTGGGGATTTAGTATCTTCAATGTGGTAAACGATATTGTTTTTAGTGTTAAAAATGTGGTTGTTTATGCTAATCGGTAGCAGATAACCTGTAATTTACTCTGTTTTTTAGATCTTTAACAGAGAATAAAAGACGTACCTAAAACGGTGAGGTCAACAAAACTTTGCTATTTTATGGTCAAGTCAACGAAAATTTTGTGATTAAAATGACATCTTGAAAGTTGGTGATTAAAACGTCCCAAATTTGAAAGTTGGGGATTTTTTTGATATTTTTCCCTTTTCAAAAATACTGCTTTTATCTATACAGTTTTAAAAATACTCCTTTTTAAATATGAAAAATTATAAAGTTTTATATAGTTCACATGGTATTTCTAGATAATAACTACTACATCTAGACTCGATCCAAATATTTATAAAGTTTTAAAATATTATAAAAGGTTTTTACAAGGTTTTAAAAATATTTACAAGGTTTTTAAAAGATTTTAAACAGTTTTTAAAAGGTTTTTAAAAAGTATTTATATAGTATTTATAAAGTATATAAAAAAATTTAGACACATATAAAGGTAATTTGTGTATATATTTATAAGCTTACGCACAAATTTTAAAAATTTACAAATTTTTAGTGGTTTTTTTTGGTAAAATTTAAAAGAAAGGGTATTTTTGAAATTTTCTTTTATTTTAATAATATAACATGCCATTGTAAATAATTTGATAATTGATACTATTATATATAAATATATATAACATTTTATTTATAGATTGGCAAAAAAACTAAGAGAAATATCATTCTTTATTGTTTTCTTTTTAAAAGTCATGTTCAATAACCATATATGAACCTAATTTCTCTGTTAAAGGGAATAATCAATTACCTAATATAATTATATCAATGTTGATGGTCGTTAAGTTCAATTGTCCTTTATATGTGATTATGTGTTGTGGTTAATTTTATTTCTATAGAAACGAACTATTGTTCATTGTATTCGACAATTAACAGTCGATATAAAAAACGATTATAATTGATAAACAATTTCTATATCTCACTTTTATATATATATATATATATATATTATACTATTATTGTCTATCTTCTTCCATATTTTTTTGTTAAAGGGCTTTCTTAATTAATTTACTAAAAGAATACAAAAAAATGATCTTCTTCCATATTAATTACTTGTATCCAGATTTTTTCAAGTTGCTTCTGTTTAATTCGATATACTATTATATTGTAGTTATGGAAGTTTTAATTTTTAGCCTTAGTTTTTTCTTTCTTTTCGTAGCTGATATTTCAGCAAAACTATATTAGCTACTGCGTAAAAGAGTTTAAACATGAAAATATATACGTCTCTCGAAACTTTAATGACTAATTCAACAAACAAGTAAATTAAAGTATATAATGAGAGTACTGTTAATACCAAAATGTTAAAAGGAAAAAGCATTAACAAAAAAAAGGACGTTGACATTGACTTTGTTGGTGACATGAGATGATGAGAGTTTCCAAATAGTTTAGGTCACCTAAATTTTGCGAACATAACAGTTAGAAAATGGTCATATATCCTTGCCGGAGTATTAAGTATAAGTACTAATTATTATAGTATTTTTTCCAACTATTAATGTGTGTCGTCTATACATATACACACTGGTCGGGTCAATATATTTAATGCAGTTTCCGGACATAATTGGATATCATTTCTTATTTTTTCAACTACTCGAGAAAAATATATGAAAGGTTCAAAAGAAAGAAAATATATACTTTTGGATATAATAAAACAATAGCAGAAGATAATTTTCTAAATGAACTATCAAACGATATACATAGTTTTGTGTGTTCTAAGCTTCGGTCTAGTCCACTCGACCAGTCCATTATGTATTAAATAGGGAATTCATGCATGAGTCCATTATTATGATAAATCCCAACCTTTACTAGACAAGTCTATGAAGTATGAACCAAGAATTGGCAAAATTCAAGAATTTAGTTGGAGGAGAATATTAAAACAAAAAAGATAAGAAAATGCAGGTGACATTAATTGCTTTGTAAATTTAAATAGAGATAGTAGAATGATTTGTAAGATTAGGTGGTTGTGTGACCTATATTTATTAGACACATCACCCACTTTTGTATACAATAACTCTTTCTTTCACACGATCCAATGACTAGTCTCACTCGTGTTAATTTGTAGTACTAAATTATTACAGAAGTGGATCGTGAGAAAGCAAGAGATATACAAAAAACCAAATAGAAAATCATTGTAAATCAGTAGAACAACATATTTTAATTTATTTTATATACAACATTAGTATCTAAATATAAATCAGGACCAAGAATATTTTAATCATTAGCTGAAAAGTATTGTAAAACTTATATAAATTAACAATGATAGTAGCATTGTTGTGTTAGCATCAAATTTAAGTTTAATTTATGCTGTTGACAAGAAATTCATAAGACTCTGATATTCTATTGATTTATTGAAGTTTAAATAAATGATAAACAATGCTTATATATTGATATATAGATACTGTCTATTAAATACAACATAGTAGGTGCTTTTACAATTCTAGAAAGAGACAAGCTGAGAAATGTTACTGTCTTGAATATTATCATTTAATGGTAGATGTTAATGTTTTAAAATTTATCAGTTAGAGGTGAACATCTTAGTCTATTTTTCGTTTCAGTTCATTTAATTCTGTTTTTATAAATTCTAACTGAACTCAAATCAGAACTAGTTCGAGTTAGCTCAATTCAGTGCCTACTTCGCTTTGGAAAATACAAGTCAACTAACAAAACACAAAACAAATTCTCCCTCTTTCTTTTACTTGTCATTCAAGCAGTGTTCAAGAAAGCGGTCTAGACGGCCGCCTAGGCGCCGTCTAGGCGCTAGGCGCTCAGTAGATGCCTAGATGACCGCCTAAACCGCTTAAAATTACATTAATTGAATTTTAATATTTATTTTTGATTTTTAACTATATAGATTTAAATTATTAAGTTTTATATTTGTATACGTAATTATAAATGTTTATATGTTGTTAATATAACTTAAATAAATGTATTTTTGTTAATTCTGTTTATAATTTATAATTTTTTTATTTTTCTAACATATATTTGTACATAATTTTATATATATAATGTTTTATGTTGTAAACGCCTAAACCGCCTAAAAACCGTCTAGGCCCCGATTAGGCATTCTAGGCGCTAGGCGCTGGGTCACCGCCCAGTACCGCCTAGCGCTTTCTTGAACACTGCATTCAAGGTTATTTCAAACAGATTAAAAAATCAGATAAATAGATTTTATCCTTACTCGGCTATTAGAATTCTAAAGTATTTAATAGTTTATTAATTTAATAAAGAGTAAATGAGATAATTTTCTGCTAAAAATATATTGAAAAACGAAAACGACAAATAAAATAAGGTTTCGGCATAAGAAAAAACGGAACACAAAAAGCTGATATGTCACACTCACATAGCTCTTGTGTCTTTTTTAATAAATATGTCATTGACAAATATAATGCAATATTTTTTTCTATTAGTTTTTAAAAATCAAAGATTTAATCAGCAATTAAAATCCAAAAATATATTTAATTATCAATTTTATAACATATTTAATTATTAGAAATAAATTAAATTTCACAAACAATAAAAAAATTATTCATTTATTTACCACTTTTATACATTTTTCTCATTACATTTTTTAAACATAGGATTAGTTTAAATTAAACCGATTAGTCAAAAAAATATTGTTTTATCTATTTAATTGTATAGTGACGTAGATAATAATGTGAAATGTAAAATATGTGAATTTGATTTTTAGAAACACAAAAAGATATCAAAACTTTCTACATCAACTTAAATTTTTTTTCAAATTCAAATATT
The DNA here is from genome assembly GCF_000633955.1 of Camelina sativa. Taxonomy (NCBI): domain Eukaryota; kingdom Viridiplantae; phylum Streptophyta; class Magnoliopsida; order Brassicales; family Brassicaceae; genus Camelina; species Camelina sativa. The sequence goes on along the minus strand of NC_025704.1, from coordinate 27,595,298 downwards.
TCATGGGTAAAACTTATTTTACAAAAAGTAAATGCAAATTTGAATAAACGAAAAATAAACTTTACTTACATATTTGTTTTACACAAAGAATCTTAAATCTCAAATAATAATTTTACTATAATATTTTATTTAAATCAATTTATCCTGCACATAGTACAAGTTGGTACCTAGTATATATAGTATATTTTAAGTAACATGGAGATATAAACTTATTTATTTAGAAAAGACCTAAGCATAAAGTCAGGTAAAAGAAGTTAAAACAGATCAATCATCCGAAGTTAGAAACAAGAGAAATTGCACTTTATAATCCAAAAAAAATTATAATTCATTCAGTAATTATACTAACCATATAAAGGTGATATAGTGTGTATTTTCTATAATAATTACAAGATTAACCTCCTCATATCACCCTCTACCACCACCACTCCCTACCACCACCTCCTGCCCCACTGCCGGCCACCATCTCCAGCAATCACTGGCGGCCATCACCTCTGGCGACCACCGACAGCTACCACCTCTGGCCATCATTAGCCGGAAAAACCCTCCGGCCACCACCCAGAAACCACCACCGGCAACCGCCGCCGGCAAACACCTCTGGCCACTACCGCTGGAATCCACCTCCGGCCACCGCCACCGGAAACCACCTCCGGTCACCACCGCCAGTCACCAACTCCGACCACCACCTCCGGCGGCCACCCTCCACCACCACCTGCTTCAAACCATCAACACCCTTCCCCATTGGTAATTTTTCCTACCCCTTATGTCATATACTTAATTTTTTGAATTAATGTGCTATATTCTTAAATATATTTTCAATTTTGGTTAGTACACTAATTCACCCTAGAAACAAAGTCTTAAAAAAAAAACCTTTACTAAAACAAAGTACAAAAAATGAAAAAAAAAAAAAAAAAAAACCAAAGTCTTCCACACTAAACTATCAATTGTCAATCATTAATCTTCTTTTTTTTTTCTTCCTTCTTTTCCATCCGATAGTATCAACAAATAGTTTGAAACAAATAACACATATATCCTCCATATCATTTCCGTATAATTCCATACCAACCATGAAAGTTGGATAAAAATCCTTTTTATCTAATTAGATCCGAATGCTTTTTTCTTATTGGTTAAACTTGTGTTTTTTTGTACTTTTCAAAAATGTTTATATATATGATTATTAATAAATACAAAACTCATAACAAAAATAATCATATTCCTTAAAAACAAAAACTAGAGACGGAGAATTCTCTTCTTTTCAATCATTGAAGTTCTTCAATCTTAGAAAGGTATTTTACAACAAGTAACACCAAAAACCACAAATTTATTCTTCAACATGCACTTAGTATATAGTGAAGCCAAGAAAACCCTCTAAAAAGTCGAATATGATTCAAAAATTTCATCTACACTTTTCACAATAGCGTTGACCACCTTATTAGTAGAAAGTACTACTTGATGGCATTTCCAAAATTAAACTAAACCTGTTCAGAATACTATGTATTCATTCTCTTGAAAAGACGCCAATCTGATTATTGGTTTGGTTCCATTTCAAACCAAACGGTTGAATGGTTTGTGCATAGATTTCAGTTTTATTTGGTTCAAATCGGTTAAAATATTTGCCTGTAATATCAGATTCAGGGTAACGTTTTATTTGGTTCAAAGCGGTGGCAACGAATGTGAGTTATCCCCTAGTGGCGGAAGCTTTGGCCTTGTTTCGTGCTCTTCGACATGCTCGAGAGCTTGGTTTCCAGAAAATTTCTTTTGCTTCAGATTCACAGCAGTTGATCAAAGCACTAAATTCGGAGTCCCAGTCGAAAGAATTCCATGGGATTCAACACGACATCCTTGCTCTATCTCTCGATTTCATAGTTTGTGAATTCATCTTTGTAAAACGAGAAAAGAACTTTCGAGCCAATAAGGCAGCTAAAGAGGCACTGATGTCTCTTCTTCTTGTAACACTTGATTAATTTTAATATATGCTTTGACCAAAAAAAAAAAGGTAATAATTTTTTTGAACTTACAAAATAGAGAAAAATATGGGTGACTTAGAATTGGAGATTAGAATAATAATTAGGCCTGGACGTTCGGATATCCATTCGGGTTTGGATCGAATATTTTGAAGTTTTGGATTTGGATGTATATATAGAACCTAGTCGGATATTTATAGATTTTCAGGTTCAGGTCGGGTTTAAATGGGATATTTCGGGTATGGATCAAATTAGGATTTAGATTTAGAAATATAGTTATCCGTTGGATATTTTAAAATTTAAGATATGGGCTCAGGTTGGGTTTTCAGATTGGATTTGGATCGGATCTTCGGATTCAGGTATTTTGCCCAGGCCTTGTTCATCGGATCCGGAAATTTACCACTGGAAACAAGTGATTCACTGCTAGCACCGGCGATCACAAGAGGCTTTACTTGGCGGCCACTTTTCCGAGGTCGAACTCGTATATCAAGGGTAATGTTGTGATCTCAGTTCCAAAAACTGATGTCTAGTAAAAGACAATTAAAAGCGTTTTCAACAGGCAAAATTTGTTAAAATAGTAAACACTTTTGATGAATCTCTTTGTAAAAAGTAAAATGAATGAGATCAGTAACTGATGTGGTTAGGTTAACTGCGCAATTCACTTTTTTTTTTTGTTTCCTATTTCTCTAAATAAATTTTCTTTTATCTTACTAATTATTTGTTGTCCACTCCCTAACAAATCTGAGTCTTCTTTCGTTGTAAATAAAGATCTGGATCTATTACCAAAACGAGGTCGCTTTATTCAGATCTGAAAAAACAAGAAGATGAAACATAGTTCAACTGTTAAAGTCTCTGTTTCAAATATGTCTTCTTCAACAACAACAGATTCTGCAGAGTTGCAAAATCTGATCCAACGGTTTCAAAATAACAACAAACCTCATCTTCTCCCTCATATGGCTGCAAAATCTTCAGCTGTCTTAGTTTGTCTATACCAAGAACAAAGAGAAGACAAAGACGAGCTACGCGTAATCTTAACCAAACGCTCCTCTACTCTCTCTTCTCATCCAGGTAAAATCAAAATATCTGTCAATTCAGAGTAAAGTTTTTATCTTTATACCAGAAACAGAGGAACTTGAGTAAAAATAAAAAACAGGGGAAGTAGCATTGCCTGGAGGAAAAAGAGACGAAGAAGATTCAAATGATATAGCTACTGCGTTGAGAGAAGCTCGTGAAGAAATCGATCTAGATCCTTCTCTTGTTACAATCATTTCTGTTCTTGAACCATTTGTTAACAAGGTAAAAATTGCATCAAAACATCTAAAGTTGCAAGTAACTAAATTGGTTATCTAATAGTTCTATCGGATATTGCAGAAGGGAATGTCTGTTGTACCAGTTATCGGATTTCTACTCGATAAGAAAGCGTTTAGACCATTACCAAATCCAGCTGAAGTAGACGAAATCTTTGATGTTCCTTTAGAGATGTTCCTTCAGGTTCTTAAAACTGAAAATTTCCCCTGTTTCTGGTTAAACTCCATCGCAAAACGTTACTCTTTAATGACTCTTCTGTGGGATTTACACAGGACAAGAACAGACGAGCAGAGGAACGAGAGTATGAAGGACATAAATATCTTCTTCAGTACTTTGATTACTATTCCGAAGATAAAGAGATAAGCTTTATCATATGGGCACTCACTGCTGGTATTCTCATCAGAGTTGCCTCCATTGTTTATCAGAGATTACCAGAGTTTCAAGAACGGAAGCCAAGATTCTGGAATCAGCCCAATTGATTCTTGAAAAAAAAAACAAAACTTTTCATGTGTAATAAGGGATACAAATCGAATCTTCTTAGTGAGTCGAAGCATATGTTAAATGTGTTCTCAAGAATTTGTCTTTACTCTAGCTGAAGACCTCATAGAACTTCTCGGTAACGAGAATGCCAGAATCCATAGACTCCAATGGATCTTTTCTGAGTCTGTGTCTTAAGCAGTTTGGTATAACGATACCAACATCTTCAGCAGTAACTTGATCTCTTCCTTTGAGTGCCGCAAGTGCTCTAGCTGCTCTGTTTGTCACTATGTCTCCTCTCAATCCGTCAACGTCTAGCTCAGAGCAGACCTTTGAGATCTTCACTTTCAAATCTTGATCGATCTGAACTGCAGAAAGATTGCTTCTTGCTGTTGTAATCTGCTCCTGAAGCTCCAGCTGTTCTGCTAAATAAGATTCTCGAAACTCCTTCGGGTTACTATCAAAACGAGCTCTCTCTTCAACAATCTTAACTCTCAGCTCCGCATCTCTAACCGTCCCTACTTGCGCATGCATACCAAAACGGTCAAGAAGCTGTGGTCTAAGCTCTCCTTCTTCAGGATTCCCTGAACCAATTAGGATAAACCGAGCAGGGTGAGAAATCGAAATCCCTTCTCTTTCAACAGTGTTCCAACCAGAAGCAGCAGAATCAAGAAGAACATCAACTAAATGATCATCCAAGAGATTAACTTCGTCTACATATAGTATCCCTCTATTGGCTTTAGCTAGTAGCCCCGGCTCAAACGCCTTGATACCTTCGGTTAAAGCTTTCTCGATATCAATTGTTCCACAAACTCTATCTTCTGTAGCACCTAAAGGAAGATCAACCATGTTGATTTTGGTTTCGATAAGAGGCAACTGTTCTCCCTTTTGTACTCTCTCTCTCACTTCTTTTCCCATAAACTCAGGATCTCTAGGGTCTGAGTTATAAGGATCACCAGCAACCACAGTGATCTCGGGAAGCAAATCAACTAACGATCTAACGGTCGTTGATTTACCGGTTCCTCTATCTCCCATTATCATCACACCACCTATCTTCGGGTCAATCACGTTTAACAAAAGGCATAGCTTCATCTCATCTTGTCCTACAATAGCAGCAAATGGATAAACCGGCCTTGCACTTTCCTTTGAATCAAACTTCTTTTCCTAAAACCAAAATCATTCAAAGATTCAATCTTTAGGTCGTAAACATCATTTCAAGATTCAAGCTTTTTACTGTTTCTTGATCAATTACATGAGCATAATGTTAAAAATAAGACTCATACTTGTTCAATAGAGTTGATCTCTGTGGTGACATTCATAACAGAAACATGGTAACGAGATCTGTTCTTCTTAGGCTTTAATTGGATTCTTCCACAAAACTTCCCTGCAAAAACAAACAGTTCTTAACAATTTTCTAACCTACAATTGTGTTTCACTTGTGAGAAAAAATTGAACTTTCTGTGTAACGAGTAGATAAAAATGTGTACTTTAGGGTTAAAAAAAGGTTCGAACCTGGTCCAAAGAAGACAGGGGAGATTGAAGATGATGAGGAAGGAGAAGAAAGACGACGAGGGCAAGTTAAGATTGAAGAAGGAGATGATGCTCTGAGAAGAGACGCCATTGCTAGTGAGCCCTCTCTGATTTCGTCTCTTTTATCTTTGAGAATTCGTTTTTGTTTGTGTTGGATAAGGAGATAGAGAGAGGGAGATTCGTAGATTGAGGCTATGAATGGCGACAGGTATAAGTGCGGTTTTTAAGTTTTTTTTTGAAATCCGTGTTTTGTTACCATTCAAGTCAATTTTGTAAATTTTGCGTTTTTCAAAAAAGAAAAAAAAAACATGGTTGCGTTTTTTGAAACAACCTGTTAACCAATAGACCGCACTCACTTATCTAACTACCAATACCGCTTTCCTTGCACAACCAAAACCGCAGTTACCATTCAGACCCTGAGAATCTCTCCTTTACTCTCTCTTTTGCTGTCAGCCGGTACAAAGATTTAAGACCCTCTACATTATGCAATGTTTGTAAAATATGATAGTCACTAAGGGTCCGAATGGTGACCGCGGTTTTGGTTATACAGGGAAAGCGGTTTTAGAGTGCGGTACGGTTCAACTGTGGTACGTGCGGTTTGCGGAACAAGTGCGGTTTCTATAAAATAAGCGGTACAGAATGATATTTGATTGGTGAAAAAACTATTTGCGGTTCAGTAGTAATTGTGTGAATGGTAAAAAAAGGAAAAGCGGTGCGGATTACATATATTATAAATAAATTTATTAATAATTAGTATGTTTGTATATTATTGTATGTTATGAATTAATAATAAAAATAACTGTACAAAACAATGTTTGATTGGTGAAAAGAATTGTGGTTTATAAACAAAGTTATATATATATATATATATATTGTTAATATAATATTTTTATGAGTAGATAAGTAAAAATATAAATAATTAATATAACTGTAAACTTCTATATCTTTTGTGTTAATAAAAAGTTATTTAGAACCATAAATACCCAGAATTATTTAAATTAAAATTTAGTTTCTTATGTAAATATTTTTTATGCCCTACTAAAAATATTATTCATAAGTTATTAACATTTTGGTTCTTTATTTTTTATATATAATTTAAATATATCATTTATGAACTTTAAATATGAAATTTTATTATAATTAAAATTTAATCATGTATATGTTTATTCAATGTTAAAAAAAATAAACAAATTCAATCATAACAAATATTACACAATAAAAAGAACTAGTATGGATTATATTTTTTCAAATCCAATTGTTAATATATTAATTTTTTTAAATAAATTCATTTATTGTTAAGAAAACTTGATTTATGGTTATACATTCATAATACTAAAATTACTTATATATATTATATTTTGAAATTTATTTAAAGATAAAATGAAAAAATAATTTTTTTTCTTGAATATGCATTCTAAATTTATAGGCAATGGAGTAACCCATATGGGTTACTCAAAAATAAATTAATCATATAAGTAATATTAAACTAATTAAAGCAACCTAATAAGAACTTAAACTAAAATCATCTTCCAGTAGAGAAACTTTCATAGGTTTCTCAATCATAAAACTGAAACTGTTTTGCAAGTTGAAAAAAATTATGTGTTCATTCTCTCAGTACTTGCAGTAATCATAAAAAAAAAAAAAAACACAGACATTCAAATCCTAAACAATGCCAAATGAAACAAGTATTATCTTAAGCATGTCTGAAAATTGAAAACAAAGCAAATAAAGATTAAACTCTCATCTCTCTGAGTCATGTCTTAAACTAGACTCATACAAAAAAGATTCATAAATATGCGTCAAGGTTGGTTGCTTCAATGGTGGTTTGTCACTACACATCAGCCCAAGCATAATGGCTTGCTTAACTTGATCAAATGGTCTTTTTCTCAGGAGAAGAGAGCCCTTACTTGTTGATGAATTGTTCCCATCTCCAATCTTGAAATGAGAAATTAAAGGCTCTTGATCATCATCATCAGATAACAAAGCACTTTTGTGCTGAGATCAAATGTAATCTCAGGCCATTGATCTGATAGATAAAAAAATACCTTCATGACATAGCCGATGAAGAACTTAACCAAGTCTCAACAGTTTCTCCTTGAGTCCACTCTGTAACCAAAGCTCTCAGGTTTCTGCTATTACACCAACCCAAAACTCTTACCAAGTTCTTGTGAACTTGTAACTTCGCCGGCAAGTTCTTGGAAAGTAATCAGGTCTCTTGATACATAACAAACCAAAGCAAAAATAGAGCAATATCACCATTACCGGAAACACGATCAACAAGACGCTCCAAAGAAGAACCAAGGATTCTCAACATTGCCACTTCTAAAGAGTCCTGCATCCATAAACAAATCCTAAAAACACGTTCATTGAATCATAGAAGCAACCATTTCTAGTCTAGAGCATAAAACCAACAAGACAACTTGCCTTGATATACTACATCAGACCAAAACAAAACAATAATCAATCAAAACATGGATTAAACTAGAAAACAAAAGCAGAGGAGCAAACAAAACAAAACAAAAAAAGACACAACCTTTATCTTAAGAACAATGGCTCTCTCTCGACCCAAAAATAGCAGAAGGGTAAAAAAAGATTAGGTCTAATTTCCTCCATTTGACTACGCCACACCTAACAAAGAGCAAAATCGAAATTGAAAATCTAATCAACACATACATGCATGAGATAGACGAAGGAAGAAATGAATGATTCAAACCGATTTAGGTGTTTGTATTCATAGGAAGAAGAGAAAAATCAAGAGACTTGCCTCTCCGATTCGCTCGCCGGTGCACCTCGCCATCCACTCGCCGTCCCCTGGAGATCGATTGCCGTCAAATCCGAATCGTCGGATCAAAAAATATAACGATTGCAACCAGGTTCGAACATAAATCGTTCTCGGATTCAGAGTCGGGAATTGACGGTCTACCGATGCTTCCGTGTAATGTGGATAAATTTTTTTTTATTATTATTATAATAAAACTATAAAAAAATTTATACATTGGCGTTTTTTAGAAAAACCGCTGGGTAAATGGTGTGTCTCTCTGGGAAAGCGGTCCAAAGCTTAAATCAAAGGCTAAAATCGCATGTGCGTTTTTTTTTTTTTTTTTTTAAAAAANCCGATTCAGAGTCGGGAATTGACGGACGGTCTACCGATGCTTCCGTGTAATGTGGATAAAATTTTTTTTATTTATTATTATAATAAAACTATAAAAATTTATACATTGGCGTTTTTTAGAAAAACCGCTGGTTAAATGGTGTGTCTCTCTGGGAAAGCGGTCCAAGGCTTAAATCAAAGGCTAAAACCGCATGTGCGTTTTTGTTTTTTTTTTTTTTGGAAAAACGCAAATAATAAAAAAACTTATGATTGGTGTAAGGAAAGCGGTTTTCATATAAAACGCTTTGAAATCCGCTTTGAGTGGTTCCCAATCACAACCTAAAATTGATTGGTTGATAATGGGCTCATATATAAGGCCCAATTTTTATCTGATAGGTTTGGAAGATATATCATATATAGATTTTTATGGGCCTTTTTATTTTCTAAAGAGATCAGTCACTTTGGTTAAGTTCGGTTCGAACCATACTGAATTATTTTCAGGTTTTGAACCATACTGAATTATATTCAATTAACCAATTTATCAGTATAACTCAGTATGCAATACGCTTGAACATTGGTACAAAATTGTTAAATAATGTTTACTACAACATTTCTTACTATGTATCGTTTTCTTATCCAATTCTTTCAACCCTATCCAGTTGATTACATATGTGGGATTTCAAAAATGCACCTCTAGCAAAGGATTTTAATGATATCGCCAACATAAGAAAAAGTCTTTGAGAGATTTGGGATTTAATGGCCCAATTAGTATCACAGTCTTCAAAAACAAGGTATCACTCTGTTAGATACCAAAACAGGTATGATCCCTTAACCTTTTAAGTTTTCCACTAAGAATTCTATGTTAGATATTACCTCTGTTTTAGAAATCGCTAGGCGCTAGTCGGGCGGTGGGTGTGGGCCTAGCATCTAGCGAAAAAATCTATACTATTAAAAGGGAATCATTTTTAATAAAAAGACATAGAGTTAAAGATTATTACAATGAAATGCCACTAAAAATTGAATAGGGATAAGTATAAATCGTGTAGTCAAACAGATTAATATTGATAAGACTCAAACAGATTAAAATCGGATGCAATTAATACTTATAATATACATTTCACATCAAAATCGGTACTATTAATACCTACCATAACTATAACCAATCTAAATAAATCAACTCTTCAAAATTAGCTTAGATTATGTAAGTGAAAATCTAGGAAATTAATACCACAATATCGAACAGTTAACATAATCTTAGGATGTTAACTTATTTTTGATTATCCCCAATAAATATAACTGATCATATCGAATCACTTAAAGAATATACCATAGTATGTCTCAAATTAAATGATTACGTTTATGAGAATCAGATCTTATAATATCCTTCTTTGAAGTAAATATGCGGATAACAAGTAATCAGCTTAAAAATCTGCACCTAAATTACGGATTTAAAAATATACGCATATACAAAATCTTAGCTACTTACCTATAATGTTGCTAGACGATATAATCGAATCATAAATATTAGGGTATATTCTTGAAACCATGACCTACTACTATAAAAACAGAAAACGTGATGGAAGTATATCTCATATCGAAAATTACAAACAACCTACAACAATCGTTAAAAAAAAAAAATGGTTGCAAAGAATGATTTCAGAAGCCATGTATTATCCACAAGCTATAATTCATCCACATGCATTGTAATTAGTATTTAATATTGTAATGGCAAAAAAAAAATATTTATTTTCGTTTTCTGTAGTTTTATTAAAACTTAAATATATTTTTGTTTGGTATTTTTTCACAACTTATTGATTAGTTTCAAATTTTCGTCCCTACGAAAAGGAAAAAGTAGGAGATGCAACAATTAAGTTCTTATTAGCAAGTGAAGAGGTAGTCACTAAACCAATAATAAATTAAGTTCATGTATTATAGTCTCTAAATTACATGTTATATTATTTGTTATAGTCACTAAACCAATAATAAATGAAGAGTTATTATTTGTTTTTTCCTACTTTAAAAAACAAGTTTATAAGACTAAGACCACGAAAAAACCTGATATAAAAAGTACATGTGTTGCGGTATTTTCAAGAAAAAAAAATCCGAATACATAAGCTGCACCTCACCTTTTGCAAAACTTATATTATGGTATAATAGAATTTAACGTTACTCTTAACACAAAACCCTCAAGTAAATAATATATAGTCTAAGCATGCAATGTCATACAGGGAGTAGTATAATCAAGGGAATTTAATTGTGAAGAATATACTTTGATTTTAGTGTCTTATAGAGAGATGAAAAGAACATGTAATTCTATAGTAGATTTATGCATTTATCTATACATAGTATAATAGGGTAAGTTAGAGATTATTACAATTGAAATGCCACTCAAATTCGAATAAGTATACATATATTTCTTCAATTTACTCTCCATTTCTAAGTGTTTGATATCAATTAACGAGGAACTGTGGGGCCAAGTGAGATGTTAATAGATATTTTTGGTCCAAACAATTTTAATTAATTTTTACCACATAAAAATCAGAACCAAACAAATATGGTTACTCAATATTTTAGTGTAGATGCCATTAAATCTAAACAAATCAACCCACGTTATTGGAAATAAAGATTAAACGCGTATCAAAACAAATACAAAATAATAAGTTTCCTAATAATGCAGCATAAAGAAATCTTATCAGATTGAATAATTAAGGTAATTAACATTTTAGGAAGTTGTTTAAAGTTGCTTACATAACAATCAAAAATTAAATTCGAAATTATGTATATGTAAACTTACTAGATTTTAACCCGCGGTACACCGCGTGCATATAATTTTTATTATTATTTATATTTTATATTATATTTTTTATTGTTAAATATTTGATGTTTTGCAAATAGAAGAATAATTAAATTTTTCGACTGTTTGTGTAGCTAAATGTTTATATTCATTTTTTAACCCGTAATAAACTTAATGACTATTTTTTTATTATATTTAGTTTGTTTTGTTTAGAGTTTGAGACTTTATTTTGATTTTTAATTATTATAACAAAAAAATAAGGGATCTAAATACATAATAATTTATTTATATGTTATGATTAATTCATATTTTTTCTAATGATTTAATTATTTTACACAATCTTAGTTAAATCAACATAATTTTATATGTCAAATATTCTAATATTAATAGTGTTGACAAATAATAAAATGAGGATTTAACCCGTGTTAGCACAAATTTAATGATGGTTTATTAATTCCAACATGTCGTCTTCATAACCCATCTATTATATAGTATTTTTGAAATTTTTTAATTTTACATATTCATAATATTATATTAAGTTTATATATATATTAATTATAATATTTAAATAAATATGAATCGAAGTTCTCCTTACGTTAAGAATCAAAACTCACAGGTTTCTGAAAACAAAATAGGAATCAAATTGTTGTTTTCTTGGTTTGCAAAAGATTCATAGATAGAATATTTTCAATACACAATAGAAGTTGTAGTTACATATATTACTTTTTGTGTTTCCATATTGATTTTGCTGTAATTTTTTAGTTGGAATGGAATATAAAATATTTAGGAAAGAAAATCTGAAGTAATGTTATTTTTGAAAACTTTTGAAGGGTTAATGTTGTAAATAAAAATTTAAATAAGCAAAACTAAAAGGACATAACACAAAATGTACTTCAAAAATGTTAATATAGATACCTTATTTCGTATACATTATATATTTTGTCATTATTGAATCGACAAGGTCTGTTACATAGCCAATCCCTACTATGCATGGTTTCGATGAAATTAGTTGTAGAGCTGGTGTTGTAACCACCTCACTAAAGACACTTCCCATAATATATTTCTTATATGTAAATACTATGCATACATATGTTTGGATTATCAAGTTTAACATAAATTTTGCTGATAACTAGCCTTGAATCTCTTTACATATTATTTATCTGTTAGACTAAAATATACAAATAGCTAAATAAAAAACTCTACATAAAAGGTATGTGACCCATTTACTGTCCCAAAATATCATACTATTTTTTTCTTACTATTTTTTTAACAAATCCGATCATTCTTTTGTCTAAACCGAATTAAAAACGATCAAATACGAATTTGGTAGAGTTTGTAAATTGAATGTTGATAACATATTTCTAAAAATATACATTTACAAACATAACTTCATATATATGCCCCTTAGTTTTTGAAATCAACCCCGCACGTACGTGCGGGTCCAAATCTAGTTGGAGATTAAACGGAGATTAATTGGGGACTAGTTTTAGAGTTATTTTATTAAATTAATAATAAAATAAAAATATATAGTATTAAATATATGTATAATTTTGTTTATGTTAAAATAAAAATATCAAACAAAATATAAAAATCATCTCTAAAATTACAGAAACTCATAAAACCGCAACTTTAAAAAAAAATTTATGATTTTCATTAAAAGTTTGTACATTAGTTATTGTAAAACATCATGAACTCTTAATTTAAATATCTAAATAACAAAAAAAATGCATATATGGTTTATATTTGGCTCTAAAAATAATCATTATATACAAGATTAAGCATAAAGTAATCAGATTAGACGAGTTATAATCAAATTAGATAGTCATAATTAGATAATCGATGTTAGGCAGGAATTAGTCATTAATCAAGGCAAAGATGGTGGGCCTGGCGATTTTGTGGGAGTAATCGGTGCAGGTGGAGATTTTTAGAACAGGGGATATTACCGATCATTATAAATTCTTTTGATGTCTTGGAAATAAGACATAACTGACAAATATTGCATGACTAAAATGACAACATGGGCACGACAACAATCATAGCCGTCACATAGAATAATAGGGCCACAAGAGCAAATCAAGTACTACTCTCCAAGCGTTTTAATCACGAACCAATATTTTCGAACATCATCTCGAGTGTATTTTTTTGGAATAAGTTAGCTTTTTCAACGGTGGAATACAAAAGCTTAAACTTTGGAGTCGTCCAATTAAGTTAAAACTAGGTTCGGACCCGCACGTATGTGCGGGGTTGATTTCAAAAACTAAGTTTACGATCAAGTTTGCAATATGTTATGTATATGTTAGATTATGTTGTAAGCGTATTTTATATAAATATTATTAACATTCATGTCCAAACTTGTTGATTTGTTTTTACTTCGGTATAGAGAAAAAAATGATCTGATTGTTTTTATTATTATTAGTGGCACATTAAAAATAGTAAGAGAAATGTGATATGTTTAAAGTTTAGACACGTCTCTTCCCTTTCTATGGACTATCAAACCGTTTCATCCCAAACCGGAACTAACCGAAAACCCGTCCCAGACCAAAACTAACAGAAAACCCATCCCAGACCGGAACTAACAAAAAAAACTCGTTTTGTATGGTCCCGTGAACTATCAAACCGTTAAAATTTACCAGTAATATTAATTAAAATTTGTCAAATCAAATGACCTAAATTTTGTAGCTGGACAAATCTATCTCGTTAGGTCTGCCTTGTAATGATTTTGCTATTTTTTAACTATAGTATACCTGTCATGCGAAACCCATAAGAGAAGTGTGTCACATTCATCTGGTTTGATTTTGTAAAACCTATGGATAACAAAGTTCAATAAAAAAAAATATAATATACAAATTACATTAAGATTGTATAATATAGAATAGGCATGGGCATAAAACCGTATCTGAATATCCAACCTGAAACCCGATCCAAAAACTGGGTTTGGTTTGGGTACGGGTTTACCTACAAAACTCTATTGGTTTCTATTTTCTAATACCCGTGGGTTCGGGTTAGGGTCAGGATTGGATATTAGCCGGTATCCATTCGGGTATCCATCATAACCCGAATATATAAATATATTAAAAGATATTTATAATATTTAGCATTAATATAATTCAATTATCCAAAATTTTAGTTATAATTTTGAATATTTCAATTAGTTTTAAACCTAAACATCAAAAATAATCAAAATATCTAAAATTATTTTTTAAATAAATCAAAATTTAGCTAAATTTATTTAAATTTAATTAATTAAAACTTTTTTTTTCGGTACCTAAATCCGGTAATACTTGAACCAAACCGAACCCATATATCAAAAAATAACCAATGGGTTCTATTTACCTAAATCCGTTTATCCAAACCTCATGGGATAATATCCGAACCCAAAGGGGTTGCACGAATGCCCATAGAAATTAAACTATTTCATACTATATATTATTGGTTGAAGTTTATTAAAAGGGAAGAACAAAACAAAAAAAACAAAAACAAAAACAAAAGAAAAAAATGAAACGACAAAAACATCGTTCTTGCCGTCTCCGCCTTCAGTTTCGCCTGAGAAAACAATTTCTTATTTTACCTGTCAGCCAATGGATCTCTTCCTTGATACCTTTTTCTTTTCCTTCATCCTTCTCATTTCTACCTTCGATTCCTATTTCTTATGAATCTCTAAATCTTCTGAGCTTAATCCTATGACCATCATAGGTAAATCTAATCACCTCTCTTTCATATTAGTATTATTTCCCGACAAAATCAAATCAGATTCAAGTCGATTTGCTATGTTTTAGATTTGAGTCTTGAGTTACTCATATTGGGTTTTTTTTTGCTTCTTTTTTTTTTCTTTATAATGGCTTATCAAGTAGAGTAATCATGTTTCAGATTTTAGTTCTTATCATAGTCATATATATATATATATATATATATTTATTTATTTATTGACTCCTTTTTAATCCCTCATCTTAACTCAACGATTTGCTTATCATCATCTCATACTTTGCTTTTGGTATCAGACAAAGTGAAAACAAATCAGACTGAGACAATAACAGAATAATAATAGTACATGTATTTTTTTTTTACTATTGAGATTCTGAGGATACAAATAGGATCTTTGATTTGATGCAAAGGCCTCCTCAGATAACCGAAATAAAGATATGCTCCGGCTATAGCTAAGTTATATCTGAGTGTATGAATTCTTGTGGTCTAAGAGATTTATATTTTCTTGATTGCACAGATTTGCTGGACTTGCTTTCATATTTTCATCTACTATCCTCCATTCCTCCTACAGATCCTGGTACATTTTTATATACTTTCAAACCTTATATACATTAAGTCGATGGTAAGGTGCAGTTCACCATATTTTGTATTATTACATGATGAAAAAAAAATTCAATATAAAGGAGCTAACTATGGTGAATAAAACTAATAAAGATTCTAAAGGTTACTTGATAAAAACAATTTTCTGTTCGTCATAGAAATTCATTGCATTTCTCTATTTTCTTCATAGAAATGTTTATAGCTGGATAAACAGATTTATACATAATCTAAAAATCTAAACTGCTAGAAAACGACAACAAATCACTTATTCTCAACCTTCAGCTTTAGTGTCTCAATCTTTTTGTCAGTCAAATCCACATCATTCGTATGCTCACCATTTTCTTCTTCATATTTCTCCTAATGTATTGGTTGTGTAGACAACTTCTTGGGTGTTAATGATTGTTCAGATGCATAGACTCGCTTAGATGATGGGGTAGATGCATAGACTCGCTTAGATGATGGGGTAGATGCATAGACTCACTTATTGCTTCCAAGTATGAACTATCTTGACTCTTATCCTCCATGTTGTTTTGAAGGCCTTGAGATCAGAAACATGTGTGAAACCATCGGTGGCAGCCATGACTTATACGAAGGTGATTTTCTATTTTCTATTCAGTTTGTTTGTATGTTTGATGAGTTTAATATTGACGTTTCTATACTATGGTTTATATAGTAGTTGATGTTGGCTTTGGGTGAAAGGTAGAATATTCGCTGCATTGAATAGAAGATTTTCTGTTTTTGATTTGATTTTGTATTTTGATATGATATAGGATAGTAAGAATAGGGATTGGATCAAACTGTTTCCGTTTTCTGTTTTGATTATTGATTTACTTATTTATTGAGGTACGAACAAATGGTAATTAAGAGGTAAGGGTTGGTGTGATTGCCTGAAATGAGAATATATGTTATTATACTGAAATATATGCAGTTAATGATTTGATTTCATTTCGCCTCTTGTTATGATATGCTAGAGGATCATGAGGGATTCTGTTAGTTGACATTTCTATATTTCCTCCGCAATTATGATGATTATGATGTATTTTTTTTCTTTTATCCTACAGGTAAACGAAGAAGAATAGAGTGTTTGGATACACTTATAATATATCAAGGATCCGAATGAGATTCTCCCAAACAGTTATGATCCGCGTCCCATATACAATTAAATTTACCTTGTTGCCCTTAAATTTTTTTTTTTCCTCTTCTTCCTTTGTTTGCTCGTAGGGTCAAATTATGGAATTTTTTGACAAAGTTTTTTTTTTTCCAGTTTTGTACTCCCCAATTAATAGTATAGATATGAAATTTGAATTTATATGAATTTTATTTATTTTTAAATAAATTAAGAAGAAAACAAGTATTGATCTTACCTTATATTCCTAACTAAAAAAAAAAGAAAATTTCTATGCATAATATATTTTAATTATCATCTATATCTAATTATAAAATAAAATAAAGTAAATAATATAAAATTTTAAATGAAATCCTGACACATACGGCGGTCTATTACATTTATCGTAATCTCACACCAATTTTTTAAAAGATATAAATGAAAATTAAATACTTATTTTCTACATGTTTTGTAATCTCAAATTGATAATTTGATACATGTTGTGATTATGTTACCAACTAATTTTGACACATATCAACATCTTCTATATAATAAAACGGAAATACACAACTTTTTTTTAGACTATATAATTTTTATAAGTTAGTTACAAAATATGTTATAGACTAAATATAGGTTGATTACATAAAAAGGTTATATATTAATTGATCAATCTATAGGCTATATGAATACACTTAAGAATATCCCAAATAATTTTCTTAAAGAGAATATTCCAATGATTTATACAATTTCTAATATAAAATCTTTAGTATTCTATGTATTGTTACAAAATATATATTGTTATACATAAAAATATACTGATAGGCATAAAAAGGAATAAATCTTGCAATTTATCACACTTAATCATGATTTCCGAGATATTATTGTGTAGTTGAAAATAAAATCTTACCTAAGTACGGATTATATTAAAAAAATTTTCATCAAATATGTTTAAAAATTAAAATAAACACAAACAACAAACATAACCATTTCAAATACATATACAAAATGGATGTTTTTTTTCAAGTCATCATATTTAGCATATGATTTTATTGCATAATGTTTTATTCAAAAAACTTTTAAAAACAATCATATAAATTATTTTTATTCTAAAATTATATTATAAATAAAAGGAATTTCAACATGTGCTCTAGCACGGATCATAATCTAGTTTCAAATTAGAACCTTAACACATGTCACTATCAATATATATTGTGTTTTTCTAATAATCTCTATTGGTATCAAAAAAATTTGTTCGGTTAGTTTTTTTTTTTTTTTTTTGCTTAAGACATCAAAGCTAAAGCAAATATACACTTGTTGATAATTATTGGTAAACTAGTATATGTCCCGTGCATACGCACAAAATTATAATTTGATTACAAATAATATAAACTAATTATTACTTTGTAATATAGTAAATATATCCTTAAGTACTTTACAATAAACAAAATTTGGTTGACTCATTAGAAATGTTAATAAAAATAGATATTTTAATTTTAACAGCTTATTTTTGGTGTAAGTATATGAACAACAAAAATATAAATGTTACTTACACTATGATGTTTTGTGATCAAATAATATATATTATTCATCTTCACATTTCTCTCTATTTTCTCTGGTACTTCCTCTCTTTCCTTCGGTGCTACTGCTAACTATAACTCACACAAACTCCCGAATCATCTAAAGCAGAAAAACATAAATAATTAGAATTATGTTTTCCAACTTATCATCCACAAGCAATATATATGATGCCATTTTTTACTATTCATTGTTATCTCACCAATAACGCCAAAACAAAGAAGAACTTCAAATGTATTTGTAGCATATATGCACCACGTGAAATCAAGCTTCATGTAGCAAACAACCACAATCGTACCTACAATTATATTGACAAAACGACCTTCAAAATTACAAATCAAAAGTAATTCCAGATTCTATAGTGNAAGTTTTTTTTTTTCCAGTTTTGTACTCCCCAATTAATAGTATAGATATGAAATTTGAATTTATATGAATTTTATTTATTTTTAAATAAATTAAGAAGAAAACAAGTATTGATCTTACCTTATATTCCTAACTAAAAAAAAAAGAAAATTTCTATGCATAATATATTTTAATTATCATCTATATCTAATTATAAAATAAAATAAAGTAAATAATATAAAATTTTAAATGAAATCCTGACACATACGGCGGTCTATTACATTTATCGTAATCTCACACCAATTTTTTAAAAGATATAAATGAAAATTAAATACTTATTTTCTACATGTTTTGTAATCTCAAATTGATAATTTGATACATGTTGTGATTATGTTACCAACTAATTTTGACACATATCAACATCTTCTATATAATAAAACGGAAATACACAACTTTTTTTTAGACTATATAATTTTTATAAGTTAGTTACAAAATATGTTATAGACTAAATATAGGTTGATTACATAAAAAGGTTATATATTAATTGATCAATCTATAGGCTATATGAATACACTTAAGAATATCCCAAATAATTTTCTTAAAGAGAATATTCCAATGATTTATACAATTTCTAATATAAAATCTTTAGTATTCTATGTATTGTTACAAAATATATATTGTTATACATAAAAATATACTGATAGGCATAAAAAGGAATAAATCTTGCAATTTATCACACTTAATCATGATTTCCGAGATATTATTGTGTAGTTGAAAATAAAATCTTACCTAAGTACGGATTATATTAAAAAAATTTTCATCAAATATGTTTAAAAATTAAAATAAACACAAACAACAAACATAACCATTTCAAATACATATACAAAATGGATGTTTTTTTTCAAGTCATCATATTTAGCATATGATTTTATTGCATAATGTTTTATTCAAAAAACTTTTAAAAACAATCATATAAATTATTTTTATTCTAAAATTATATTATAAATAAAAGGAATTTCAACATGTGCTCTAGCACGGATCATAATCTAGTTTCAAATTAGAACCTTAACACATGTCACTATCAATATATATTGTGTTTTTCTAATAATCTCTATTGGTATCAAAAAAATTTGTTCGGTTAGTTTTTTTTTTTTTTTTTTGCTTAAGACATCAAAGCTAAAGCAAATATACACTTGTTGATAATTATTGGTAAACTAGTATATGTCCCGTGCATACGCACAAAATTATAATTTGATTACAAATAATATAAACTAATTATTACTTTGTAATATAGTAAATATATCCTTAAGTACTTTACAATAAACAAAATTTGGTTGACTCATTAGAAATGTTAATAAAAATAGATATTTTAATTTTAACAGCTTATTTTTGGTGTAAGTATATGAACAACAAAAATATAAATGTTACTTACACTATGATGTTTTGTGATCAAATAATATATATTATTCATCTTCACATTTCTCTCTATTTTCTCTGGTACTTCCTCTCTTTCCTTCGGTGCTACTGCTAACTATAACTCACACAAACTCCCGAATCATCTAAAGCAGAAAAACATAAATAATTAGAATTATGTTTTCCAACTTATCATCCACAAGCAATATATATGATGCCATTTTTTACTATTCATTGTTATCTCACCAATAACGCCAAAACAAAGAAGAACTT